>NW_026112764.1:0-64649 GCF_024323335.1 Lathyrus oleraceus | reverse complement strand
GTAGTTTTGCTTGGAAAGTCAATTTTTATGGTGAAAGACTATAGTCATTTTGTCTGAACCCTATTTGGAGGTCAACTTCGCAGACGATAACTTGCTCAATTTTATGAGATAAATCCATAAAATTCTAATGATCAAATCACGTGTTTACTTCTACTTTTATTTTGGAGAAGATTCAAAGTTCAACTTGAAAATGCATGTGCCAAAAAGAAACATTATAGGTCATTTGGCCCAAGTCCATTGACACAGTGATATTCCTCAACTTCTAAAATGCATAACTCCTTCATGCAAAATCCAAATGAGGTCAAATTTGTGACTAAATTGAATAGTTTGAAAGAGCTACAACTTTCATTAAAGAACGCTTCTCATTTGAAGTCCATAAGAAAAAGTTATTCAAGGTGGAAAAAAGTGAACATTTGACTTGGACTTAGAAAATTTTCAAATATGTTTGATTTCCCAAACTTCAACTAACAATTCATCATGATACAAACTTCAAATGAAAAGTGTTCAACATGAAGTTGTTTCCCTTGACCTCACATGTCAACTTCCAAGATCACCTCATTTGGCCATGTAACATAGACTTGTGCATGGGTGCAAGTTGAAGGACCATTTGGATGTTTTTCCACTTCCATTTTTCATACACAATTGCATGGCCTTCCAACTTGAATTCAGCATGATGCACACTCATTTTTGGATCAGAAGACATCATTTCATGGGCCTAGCACATTACATCATCCTACACATATATCATCCTCCATGAGTCCAAAAGTCAAGAGAATGTCAAGCTAGACAAGATGGTTCATGGTGGTTGACCAGAGAAAGTCAACTAGTCAAAACTTGGGTTCCATAGACCCTATCTCCTTCAATTTTTGTCATATGAAAATGATTCCATGAGAAACGTTACTCAAAATGACATTCGCAAAAAACTTTAATGTTGAAGTCTAGATATGTAGTTTTGCTTGGAAAGTCAATTTTTATGGTGAAAGACTATGGTCATTTTGTCTGAACCCTAGTTTTGAGGTCAACTTTCCAAGACGATAACTTGCTCAATTTTTATGAGATGAAATCCATTAAATTCTAATGATCAAATTCAAGATGTTTACTTCTACTTTTATGTTTGGAGGGAGTTCAATCAACTTGAAAATGCATGTGCCAAAAAGAAACGTTATAGGTCATTTTGGCCCAAGTCCATTGAACAAGTGATATTCCTCAACTTCTAAAATGCATAACTCCTTCATGCAAAATCCAAATGAGGTCAAATTTGTGACTAAATTGAATAGGTTTGAAAGAGCTACAACTTTCATTAAGAACGCTTCTCATTTGAAGTCCATAGAAAAAGTTATTCAAGGGAAAAAAGTGAACATTTGACTTGGGACTTAGAAATTTTCAAATATGTTTGATTTCCCAAACTTCCAACTAACATATCATCATGATACAAACTTCAATAAAAAGTGTTCAACATGAAAGTTGTTTCCCTTGACCTCACCATTCCAAAACGTCCAAGATCACCTCATTTGGCCATGTAACATAGGACTTGTGCATGGGTGCAAGTTGAAGGACCATTTGGATGTTTTTCCACTTCCATTTTTCATACACAATTGCATGGCCTTCCAACTTGAATTCAGCATGATGCACACTCATTTTTGGATCAGAAGACATCATTTCATGGGCCTAGCACATTACATCATCCTACACATATATCATCCTCCATGAGTCCAAAAGTCAAGAGAATGTCAAGCTAGAAAGATGTTCATGTGGTTGACCAGAGAAAGTCAACTAGTCAAAACTGTGGGGTTCCATAGACCCTATCTCCTTCAATTTTTGTCATATGAAAATGATTCCATGAGAAACTTTACTCAAAATGACATTCGAAAAACCTTTAATGTTGAAGTCTAGATGTAGTTTTGCTTGGAAAGTCAATTTTTATGGTGAAAGACTATAGGTCATTTTGTCTGAACCCTAGTTTTGAGGTCAACTTTCCAAGACGATAACTTGCTCAATTTTTATGAGATGAAATCCATTAAATTCTAATGATCAAATTCAAGATGTTTACTTCTACTTTATGTTTGGAGGGAGTTCAAATTCAACTTGAAAATGCATGTGCCAAAAAGAAACGTTATAGGTCATTTGGCCCAAGTCCATTGAACAAGTGATATTCCTCAACTTCTAAATGCATAACTCCTTCATGCAAAATCCAAATGAGGTCAAATTTGTGACTAAATTGAATAGGTTTGAAAGAGCTACAACTTTCATTAAAGAACGCTTCTCATTTGAAGTCCATAGAAAAAGTTATTCAAGGTGGAAAAAGTGAACATTTGACTTGGGACTTAGAAAATTTTCAAATATGTTTGATTTCCCAAACTTCCAACTGAAAATTCATCATGATACAAACTTCAAATGAAAAAGTGTTCACATGAAAGTTGTTTCCCTTGACCTCACCATTCCAAACGTCCAAGATCACCTCATTTGCCAATGTAACATAGGACTTGTGCATGGGTGCAAGTTGAAGGACCATTTGGATGTTTTCCACTTCCATTTTTCATACACAATTGCATGGCCTTCCAACTTGAATTCAGCATGATGCATACTCATTTTGGATCAGAAAACATCATTTCATGGGCCTAGCACATTACATCATCCTACACATATATCATCCTCCATGAGTCCAAAAAGTCAAGAGAATGTCAAGCTAGAAAGATGGTTCATGGTGGTTGACCAGAGAAAGTCAACTAGTCAAAACTGGGGTTCCATAGACCCTATCTCCTTCAATTTTGTCATATGAAAATGATTCCATGAGAAACGTTACTCAAAATGACATTCGAAAAAACATTAATGTTGAAGTCTAGATGTAGTTTTGCTTGGAAAGTCAATTTTTATGGTGAAAGACTATAGGTCATTTTGTCTGAACCCTAGTTTTGAGGTCAACTTTCCAAGACGATAACTTGCTCAATTTTTATGAGATGAAATCCATTAAATTCTAATGATCAAATTCAAGATGTTTACTTCTACTTTTATGTTTGGAGGGAGTTCAAATTCAACTTGAAAATGCATGTGCCAAAAAGAACGTTATAGGTCATTTTGGCCCAAGTCCATTGAACAAGTGATATTCCTCAACTTCTAAAATGCATAACTCCTTCATGCAAAATCCAAATGAGGTCAAATTTGTGACTAAATTGAATAGGTTTGAAAGAGCTACAACTTTCATTAAAGAACGCTTCTCATTTGAAGTCCATAGAAAAAGTTATTCAAGGTGGAAAAAGTGAACATTTGACTTGGGACTTAGAAAATTTTCAAATATGTTTGATTTCCCAAACTTCCAACTGAAATTCATCATGATACAAACTTCAAATGAAAAAGTGTTCAACATGAAAGTTGTTTCCCTTGACCTCACCATTCCAAAACGTCCAAGATCACCTCATTTGGCCAATGTAACATAGGACTTGTGCATGGGTGCAAGTTGAAGGACCATTTGGATGTTTTCCACTTCCATTTTTCATACACAATTGCATGGCCTTCCAACTTGAATTCAGCATGATGCACACTCATTTTTGGATCAGAAGACATCATTTCATGGGCCTAGCACATTACATCATCCTACACATATATCATCCTCCATGAGTCCAAAAAGTCAAGAGAATGTCAAGCTAGAAAGATGGTTCATGGTGGTTGACCAGAGAAAGTCAACTAGTCAAAACTGGGGTTCCATAGACCCTATCTCCTTCAATTTTTTCATATGAAAATGATTCCATGAGAAACGTTACTCAAAATGACATTCGAAAAAACATTAATGTTGAAGTCTAGATGTAGTTTTGCTTGGAAAGTCAATTTTTATGGTGAAAGACTATAGGTCATTTTGTCTGAACCCTAGTTTTGAGGTCAACTTTCCAAGACGATAACTTGCTCAATTTTTATGAGATGAAATCCATTAAATTCTAATGATCAAATTCAAGATGTTTACTTCTACTTTTATGTTTGGAGGGAGTTCAAATTCAACTTGAAAATGCATGTGCCAAAAAGAAACGTTATAGGTCATTTTGGCCCAAGTCCATTGAACAAGTGATATTCCTCAACTTCTAAAATGCATAACTCCTTCATGCAAAATCCAAATGAGGTCAAATTTGTGACTAAATTGAATAGGTTTGAAAGAGCTACAACTTTCATTAAAGAACGCTTCTCATTTGAAGTCCATAGAAAAAGTTATTCAAGGTGGAAAAAGTGAACATTTGACTTGGGACTTAGAAAATTTTCAAATATGTTTGATTTCCCAAACTTCCAACTGAAAATTCATCATGATACAAACTTCAAATGAAAAAGTGTTCAACATGAAAGTTGTTTCCCTTGACCTCACCATTCCAAAACGTCCAAGATCACCTCATTTGGCCAATGTAACATAGGACTTGTGCATGGGTGCAAGTTGAAGGACCATTTGGATGTTTTCCACTTCCATTTTTCATACACAATTGCATGGCCTTCCAACTTGAATTCAGCATGATGCACACTCATTTTTGGATCAGAACACATCATTTCATGGGCCTAGCACATTACATCATCCTACACATATATCATCCTCCATGAGTCCAAAAAGTCAAGAGAATGTCAAGCTAGAAAGATGGTTCATGGTGGTTGACCAGAGAAAGTCAACTAGTCAAAACTGGGGTTCCATAGACCCTATCTCCTTCAATTTTTTCATATGAAAATGATTCCATGAGAAACGTTACTCAAAATGACATTCGAAAAAACTTTAATGTTGAAGTCTAGATGTAGTTTTGCTTGGAAAGTCAATTTTTATGGTGAAAGACTATAGGTCATTTTGTCTGAACCCTAGTTTTGAGGTCAACTTTCCAAGACGATAACTTGCTCATTTTTATGAGATGAAATCCATTAAATTCTAATGATCAAATTCAAGATGTTTACTTCTACTTTTATGTTTGGAGGGAGTTCAAATTCAACTTGAAAATGCATGTGCCAAAAAGAAACGTTATAGGTCATTTTGGCCCAAGTCCATTGAACAAGTGATATTCCTCAACTTCTAAAATGCATAACTCCTTCATGCAAAATCCAAATGAGGTCAAATTTGTGACTAAATTGAATAGGTTTGAAAGAGCTACAACTTTCATTAAAGAACGCTTCTCATTTGAAGTCCATAGAAAAAGTTATTCAAGGTGGAAAAAGTGAACATTTGACTTGGGACTTAGAAAATTTTCAAATATGTTTGATTTCCCAAACTTCCAACTGAAAATTCATCATGATACAAACTTCAAATGAAAAAGTGTTCAACATGAAAGTTGTTTCCCTTGACCTCACCATTCCAAAACGTCCAAGATCACCTCATTTGGCCAATGTAACATAGGACTTGTGCATGGGTGCAAGTTGAAGGACCATTTGGATGTTTTCCACTTCCATTTTTCATACACAATTGCATGGCCTTCCAACTTGAATTCAGCATGATGCACACTCATTTTTGGATCAGAAGACATCATTTCATGGGCCTAGCACATTACATCATCCTACACATATATCATCCTCCATGAGTCCAAAAAGTCAAGAGAATGTCAAGCTAGAAAGATGGTTCATGGTGGTTGACCAGAGAAAGTCAACTAGTCAAAACTGGGGTTCCATAGACCCTATCTCCTTCAATTTTTTTCATATGAAAATGATTCCATGAGAAACGTTACTCAAAATGACATTCGAAAAAACTTTAATGTTGAAGTCTAGATGTAGTTTTGCTTGGAAAGTCAATTTTTATGGTGAAAGACTATAGGTCATTTTGTCTGAACCCTAGTTTTGAGGTCAACTTTCCAAGACGATAACTTGCTCAATTTTTATGAGATGAAATCCATTAAATTCTAATGATCAAATTCAAGATGTTTACTTCTACTTTTATGTTTGGAGGGAGTTCAAATTCAACTTGAAAATGCATGTGCCAAAAAGAAACATTATAGGTCATTTTGGCCCAAGTCCATTGAACAAGTGATATTCCTCAACTTCTAAAATGCATAACTCCTTCATGCAAAATCCAAATGAGGTCAAATTTGTGACTAAATTGAATAGGTTTGAAAGAGCTACAACTTTCATTAAAGAACGCTTCTCATTTGAAGTCCATAGAAAAAGTTATTCAAGGTGGAAAAAGTGAACATTTGACTTGGGACTTAGAAAATTTTCAAATATGTTTGATTTCCCAAACTTCCAACTAACAATTCATCATGATACAAACTTCAAATGAAAAAGTGTTCAACATGAAAGTTGTTTCCCTTGACCTCACCATTCCAAAACGTCCAAGATCACCTCATTTGGCCAATGTAACATAGGACTTGTGCATGGGTGCAAGTTGAAGGACCATTTGGATGTTTTCCACTTCCATTTTTCATACACAATTGCATGGCCTTCCAACTTGAATTCAGCATGATGCACACTCATTTTTGGATCAGAACACATCATTTCATGGGCCTAGCACATTACATCATCCTACACATATATCATCCTCCATGAGTCCAAAAAGTCAAGAGAATGTCAAGCTAGAAAGATGGTTCATGGTGGTTGACCAGAGAAAGTCAACTAGTCAAAACTGGGGTTCCATAGACCCTATCTCCTTCAATTTTTTTCATATGAAAATGATTCCATGAGAAACGTTACTCAAAATGACATTCGAAAAAACTTTAATGTTGAAGTCTAGATGTAGTTTTGCTTGGAAAGTCAATTTTTATGGTGAAAGACTATAGGTCATTTTGTCTGAACCCTAGTTTTGAGGTCAACTTTCCAAGACGATAACTTGCTCAATTTTTATGAGATGAAATCCATTAAATTCTAATGATCAAATTCAAGATGTTTACTTCTACTTTTATGTTTGGAGGAAGTTCAAATTCAACTTGAAAATGCATGTGCCAAAAAGAAACATTATAGGTCATTTTGGCCCAAGTCCATTGAACAAGTGATATTCCTCAACTTCTAAAATGCATAACTCCTTCATGCAAAATCCAAATGAGGTCAAATTTGTGACTAAATTGAATAGGTTTGAAAGAGCTACAACTTTCATTAAAGAACGCTTCTCATTTGAAGTCCATAGAAAAAGTTATTCAAGGTGGAAAAAGTGAACATTTGACTTGGGACTTAGAAAATTTTCAAATATGTTTGATTTCCCAAACTTCCAACTAAAATTCATCATGATACAAACTTCAAATGAAAAAGTGTTCAACATGAAAGTTGTTTCCCTTGACCTCACCATTCCAAAACGTCCAAGATCACCTCATTTGGCCAATGTAACATAGGACTTGTGCATGGGTGCAAGTTGAAGGACCATTTGGATGTTTTCCACTTCCATTTTTCATACACAATTGCATGGCCTTCCAACTTGAATTCAGCATGATGCACACTCATTTTTGGATCAGAAGACATCATTTCATGGGCCTAGCACATTACATCATCCTACACATATATCATCCTCCATGAGTCCAAAAAGTCAAGAGAATGTCAAGCTAGAAAGATGGTTCATGGTGGTTGACCAGAGAAAGTCAACTAGTCAAAACTGGGGTTCCATAGACCCTATCTCCTTCAATTTTTTCATATGAAAATGATTCCATGAGAAACGTTACTCAAAATGACATTCGAAAAAACTTTAATGTTGAAGTCTAGATGTAGTTTTGCTTGGAAAGTCAATTTTTATGGTGAAAGACTATAGGTCATTTTGTCTGAACCCTAGTTTTGAGGTCAACTTTCCAAGACGATAACTTGCTCAATTTTTATGAGATGAAATCCATTAAATTCTAATGATCAAATTCAAGATGTTTACTTCTACTTTTATGTTTGGAGGGAGTTCAAATTCAACTTGAAAATGCATGTGCCAAAAAGAAACGTTATAGGTCATTTTGGCCCAAGTCCATTGAACAAGTGATATTCCTCAACTTCTAAAATGCATAACTCCTTCATGCAAAATCCAAATGAGGTCAAATTTGTGACTAAATTGAATAGGTTTGAAAGAGCTACAACTTTCATTAAAGAACGCTTCTCATTTGAAGTCCATAGAAAAAGTTATTCAAGGTGGAAAAAGTGAACATTTGACTTGGGACTTAGAAAATTTTCAAATATGTTTGATTTCCCAAACTTCCAACTGAAAATTCATCATGATACAAACTTCAAATGAAAAAGTGTTCAACATGAAAGTTGTTTCCCTTGACCTCACCATTCCAAAACGTCCAAGATCACCTCATTTGGCCAATGTAACATAGGACTTGTGCATGGGTGCAAGTTGAAGGACCATTTGGATGTTTTCCACTTCCATTTTTCATACACAATTGCATGGCCTTCCAACTTGAATTCAGCATGATGCACACTCATTTTTGGATCAGAAGACATCATTTCATGGGCCTAGCACATTACATCATCCTACACATATATCATCCTCCATGAGTCCAAAAAGTCAAGAGAATGTCAAGCTAGAAAGATGGTTCATGGTGGTTGACCAGAGAAAGTCAACTAGTCAAAACTGGGGTTCCATAGACCCTATCTCCTTCAATTTTTTTCATATGAAAATGATTCCATGAGAAACGTTACTCAAAATGACATTCGAAAAAACTTTAATGTTGAAGTCTAGATGTAGTTTTGCTTGGAAAGTCAATTTTTATGGTGAAAGACTATAGGTCATTTTGTCTGAACCCTAGTTTTGAGGTCAACTTTCCAAGACGATAACTTGCTCAATTTTTATGAGATGAAATCCATTAAATTCTAATGATCAAATTCAAGATGTTTACTTCTACTTTTATGTTTGGAGGGAGTTCAAATTCAACTTGAAAATGCATGTGCCAAAAAGAAACATTATAGGTCATTTTGGCCCAAGTCCATTGAACAAGTGATATTCCTCAACTTCTAAAATGCATAACTCCTTCATGCAAAATCCAAATGAGGTCAAATTTGTGACTAAATTGAATAGGTTTGAAAGAGCTACAACTTTCATTAAAGAACGCTTCTCATTTGAAGTCCATAGAAAAAGTTATTCAAGGTGGAAAAAGTGAACATTTGACTTGGGACTTAGAAAATTTTCAAATATGTTTGATTTCCCAAACTTCCAACTGAAAATTCATCATGATACAAACTTCAAATGAAAAAGTGTTCAACATGAAAGTTGTTTCCCTTGACCTCACCATTCCAAAACGTCCAAGATCACCTCATTTGGCCAATGTAACATAGGACTTGTGCATGGGTGCAAGTTGAAGGACCATTTGGATGTTTTCCACTTCCATTTTTCATACACAATTGCATGGCCTTCCAACTTGAATTCAGCATGATGCACACTCATTTTTGGATCAGAAGACATCATTTCATGGGCCTAGCACATTACATCATCCTACACATATATCATCCTCCATGAGTCCAAAAAGTCAAGAGAATGTCAAGCTAGAAAGATGGTTCATGGTGGTTGACCAGAGAAAGTCAACTAGTCAAAACTGGGGTTCCATAGACCCTATCTCCTTCAATTTTTTTCATATGAAAATGATTCCATGAGAAACGTTACTCAAAATGACATTCGAAAAAACATTAATGTTGAAGTCTAGATGTAGTTTTGCTTGGAAAGTCAATTTTTATGGTGAAAGACTATAGGTCATTTTGTCTGAACCCTAGTTTTGAGGTCAACTTTCCAAGACGATAACTTGCTCAATTTTTATGAAATGAAATCCATTAAATTCTAATGATCAAATTCAAGATGTTTACTTCTACTTTTATGTTTGGAGGGAGTTCAAATTCAACTTGAAAATGCATGTGCCAAAAAGAAACATTATAGGTCATTTTGGCCCAAGTCCATTGAACAAGTGATATTCCTCAACTTCTAAAATGCATAACTCCTTCATGCAAAATCCAAATGAGGTCAAATTTGTGACTAAATTGAATAGGTTTGAAAGAGCTACAACTTTCATTAAAGAACGCTTCTCATTTGAAGTCCATAGAAAAAGTTATTCAAGGTGGAAAAAGTGAACATTTGACTTGGGACTTAGAAAATTTTCAAATATGTTTGATTTCCCAAACTTCCAACTGAAAATTCATCATGATACAAACTTCAAATGAAAAAGTGTTCAACATGAAAGTTGTTTCCCTTGACCTCACCATTCCAAAACGTCCAAGATCACCTCATTTGGCCAATGTAACATAGGACTTGTGCATGGGTGCAAGTTGAAGGACCATTTGGATGTTTTCCACTTCCATTTTTCATACACAATTGCATGGCCTTCCAACTTGAATTCAGCATGATGCACACTCATTTTTGGATCAGAACACATCATTTCATGGGCCTAGCACATTACATCATCCTACACATATATCATCCTCCATGAGTCCAAAAAGTCAAGAGAATGTCAAGCTAGAAAGATGGTTCATGGTGGTTGACCAGAGAAAGTCAACTAGTCAAAACTGGGGTTCCATAGACCCTATCTCCTTCAATTTTTGTCATATGAAAATGATTCCATGAGAAACGTTACTCAAAATGACATTCGAAAAAACTTTAATGTTGAAGTCTAGATGTAGTTTTGCTTGGAAAGTCAATTTTTATGGTGAAAGACTATAGGTCATTTTGTCTGAACCCTAGTTTTGAGGTCAACTTTCCAAGACGATAACTTGCTCAATTTTTATGAGATGAAATCCATTAAATTCTAATGATCAAATTCAAGATGTTTACTTCTACTTTTATGTTTGGAGGGAGTTCAAATTCAACTTGAAAATGCATGTGCCAAAAAGAAACGTTATAGGTCATTTTGGCCCAAGTCCATTGAACAAGTGATATTCCTCAACTTCTAAAATGCATAACTCCTTCATGCAAAATCCAAATGAGGTCAAATTTGTGACTAAATTGAATAGGTTTGAAAGAGCTACAACTTTCATTAAAGAACGCTTCTCATTTGAAGTCCATAGAAAAAGTTATTCAAGGTGGAAAAAGTGAACATTTGACTTGGGACTTAGAAAATTTTCAAATATGTTTGATTTCCCAAACTTCCAACTGAAAATTCATCATGATACAAACTTCAAATGAAAAAGTGTTCAACATGAAAGTTGTTTCCCTTGACCTCACCATTCCAAAACGTCCAAGATCACCTCATTTGGCCAATGTAACATAGGACTTGTGCATGGGTGCAAGTTGAAGGACCATTTGGATGTTTTCCACTTCCATTTTTCATACACAATTGCATGGCCTTCCAACTTGAATTCAGCATGATGCACACTCATTTTTGGATCAGAAGACATCATTTCATGGGCCTAGCACATTACATCATCCTACACATATATCATCCTCCATGAGTCCAAAAAGTCAAGAGAATGTCAAGCTAGAAAGATGGTTCATGGTGGTTGACCAGAGAAAGTCAACTAGTCAAAACTGGGGTTCCATAGACCCTATCTCCTTCAATTTTTGTCATATGAAAATGATTCCATGAGAAACGTTACTCAAAATGACATTCGAAAAAACTTTAATGTTGAAGTCTAGATGTAGTTTTGCTTGGAAAGTCAATTTTTATGGTGAAAGACTATAGGTCATTTTGTCTGAACCCTAGTTTTGAGGTCAACTTTCCAAGACGATAACTTGCTCAATTTTTATGAGATGAAATCCATTAAATTCTAATGATCAAATTCAAGATGTTTACTTCTACTTTTATGTTTGGAGGGAGTTCAAATTCAACTTGAAAATGCATGTGCCAAAAAGAAACATTATAGGTCATTTTGGCCCAAGTCCATTGAACAAGTGATATTCCTCAACTTCTAAAATGCATAACTCCTTCATGCAAAATCCAAATGAGGTCAAATTTGTGACTAAATTGAATAGGTTTGAAAGAGCTACAACTTTCATTAAAGAACGCTTCTCATTTGAAGTCCATAGAAAAAGTTATTCAAGGTGGAAAAAGTGAACATTTGACTTGGGACTTAGAAAATTTTCAAATATGTTTGATTTCCCAAACTTCCAACTGAAAATTCATCATGATACAAACTTCAAATGAAAAAGTGTTCAACATGAAAGTTGTTTCCCTTGACCTCACCATTCCAAAACGTCCAAGATCACCTCATTTGGCCAATGTAACATAGGACTTGTGCATGGGTGCAAGTTGAAGGACCATTTGGATGTTTTCCACTTCCATTTTTCATACACAATTGCATGGCCTTCCAACTTGAATTCAGCATGATGCACACTCATTTTTGGATCAGAAGACATCATTTCATGGGCCTAGCACATTACATCATCCTACACATATATCATCCTCCATGAGTCCAAAAAGTCAAGAGAATGTCAAGCTAGAAAGATGGTTCATGGTGGTTGACCAGAGAAAGTCAACTAGTCAAAACTGGGGTTCCATAGACCCTATCTCCTTCAATTTTTTCATATGAAAATGATTCCATGAGAAACGTTACTCAAAATGACATTCGAAAAAACTTTAATGTTGAAGTCTAGATGTAGTTTTGCTTGGAAAGTCAATTTTTATGGTGAAAGACTATAGGTCATTTTGTCTGAACCCTAGTTTTGAGGTCAACTTTCCAAGACGATAACTTGCTCAATTTTTATGAGATGAAATCCATTAAATTCTAATGATCAAATTCAAGATGTTTACTTCTACTTTTATGTTTGGAGGAAGTTCAAATTCAACTTGAAAATGCATGTGCCAAAAAGAAACATTATAGGTCATTTTGGCCCAAGTCCATTGAACAAGTGATATTCCTCAACTTCTAAAATGCATAACTCCTTCATGCAAAATCCAAATGAGGTCAAATTTGTGACTAAATTGAATAGGTTTGAAAGAGCTACAACTTTCATTAAAGAACGCTTCTCATTTGAAGTCCATAGAAAAAGTTATTCAAGGTGGAAAAAGTGAACATTTGACTTGGGACTTAGAAAATTTTCAAATATGTTTGATTTCCCAAACTTCCAACTAACAATTCATCATGATACAAACTTCAAATGAAAAAGTGTTCAACATGAAAGTTGTTTCCCTTGACCTCACCATTCCAAAACGTCCAAGATCACCTCATTTGGCCAATGTAACATAGGACTTGTGCATGGGTGCAAGTTGAAGGACCATTTGGATGTTTTCCACTTCCATTTTTCATACACAATTGCATGGCCTTCCAACTTGAATTCAGCATGATGCACACTCATTTTTGGATCAGAAGACATCATTTCATGGGCCTAGCACATTACATCATCCTACACATATATCATCCTCCATGAGTCCAAAAAGTCAAGAGAATGTCAAGCTAGAAAGATGGTTCATGGTGGTTGACCAGAGAAAGTCAACTAGTCAAAACTGGGGTTCCATAGACCCTATCTCCTTCAATTTTTTTCATATGAAAATGATTCCATGAGAAACGTTACTCAAAATGACATTCGAAAAAATTAATGTTGAAGTCTAGATGTAGTTTTGCTTGGAAAGTCAATTTTTATGGTGAAAGACTATAGGTCATTTTGTCTGAACCCTAGTTTTGAGGTCAACTTTCCAAGACGATAACTTGCTCAATTTTTATGAAATGAAATCCATTAAATTCTAATGATCAAATTCAAGATGTTTACTTCTACTTTTATGTTTGGAGGGAGTTCAAATTCAACTTGAAAATGCATGTGCCAAAAAGAAACATTATAGGTCATTTTGGCCCAAGTCCATTGAACAAGTGATATTCCTCAACTTCTAAAATGCATAACTCCTTCATGCAAAATCCAAATGAGGTCAAATTTGTGACTAAATTGAATAGGTTTGAAAGAGCTACAACTTTCATTAAAGAACGCTTCTCATTTGAAGTCCATAGAAAAAGTTATTCAAGGTGGAAAAAGTGAACATTTGACTTGGGACTTAGAAAATTTTCAAATATGTTTGATTTCCCAAACTTCCAACTAAAATTCATCATGATACAAACTTCAAATGAAAAAGTGTTCAACATGAAAGTTGTTTCCCTTGACCTCACCATTCCAAAACGTCCAAGATCACCTCATTTGGCCAATGTAACATAGGACTTGTGCATGGGTGCAAGTTGAAGGACCATTTGGATGTTTTCCACTTCCATTTTTCATACACAATTGCATGGCCTTCCAACTTGAATTCAGCATGATGCACACTCATTTTTGGATCAGAAGACATCATTTCATGGGCCTAGCACATTACATCATCCTACACATATATCATCCTCCATGAGTCCAAAAAGTCAAGAGAATGTCAAGCTAGAAAGATGGTTCATGGTGGTTGACCAGAGAAAGTCAACTAGTCAAAACTGGGGTTCCATAGACCCTATCTCCTTCAATTTTTTTCATATGAAAATGATTCCATGAGAAACGTTACTCAAAATGACATTCGAAAAAACATTAATGTTGAAGTCTAGATGTAGTTTTGCTTGGAAAGTCAATTTTTATGGTGAAAGACTATAGGTCATTTTGTCTGAACCCTAGTTTTGAGGTCAACTTTCCAAGACGATAACTTGCTCAATTTTTATGAAATGAAATCCATTAAATTCTAATGATCAAATTCAAGATGTTTACTTCTACTTTTATGTTTGGAGGGAGTTCAAATTCAACTTGAAAATGCATGTGCCAAAAAGAAACATTATAGGTCATTTTGGCCCAAGTCCATTGAACAAGTGATATTCCTCAACTTCTAAAATGCATAACTCCTTCATGCAAAATCCAAATGAGGTCAAATTTGTGACTAAATTGAATAGGTTTGAAAGAGCTACAACTTTCATTAAAGAACGCTTCTCATTTGAAGTCCATAGAAAAAGTTATTCAAGGTGGAAAAAGTGAACATTTGACTTGGGACTTAGAAAATTTTCAAATATGTTTGATTTCCCAAACTTCCAACTGAAAATTCATCATGATACAAACTTCAAATGAAAAAGTGTTCAACATGAAAGTTGTTTCCCTTGACCTCACCATTCCAAAACGTCCAAGATCACCTCATTTGGCCAATGTAACATAGGACTTGTGCATGGGTGCAAGTTGAAGGACCATTTGGATGTTTTCCACTTCCATTTTTCATACACAATTGCATGGCCTTCCAACTTGAATTCAGCATGATGCACACTCATTTTTGGATCAGAAGACATCATTTCATGGGCCTAGCACATTACATCATCCTACACATATATCATCCTCCATGAGTCCAAAAAGTCAAGAGAATGTCAAGCTAGAAAGATGGTTCATGGTGGTTGACCAGAGAAAGTCAACTAGTCAAAACTGGGGTTCCATAGACCCTATCTCCTTCAATTTTTTTCATATGAAAATGATTCCATGAGAAACGTTACTCAAAATGACATTCGAAAAAACATTAATGTTGAAGTCTAGATGTAGTTTTGCTTGGAAAGTCAATTTTTATGGTGAAAGACTATAGGTCATTTTGTCTGAACCCTAGTTTTGAGGTCAACTTTCCAAGACGATAACTTGCTCAATTTTTATGAAATGAAATCCATTAAATTCTAATGATCAAATTCAAGATGTTTACTTCTACTTTTATGTTTGGAGGGAGTTCAAATTCAACTTGAAAATGCATGTGCCAAAAAGAAACATTATAGGTCATTTTGGCCCAAGTCCATTGAACAAGTGATATTCCTCAACTTCTAAAATGCATAACTCCTTCATGCAAAATCCAAATGAGGTCAAATTTGTGACTAAATTGAATAGGTTTGAAAGAGCTACAACTTTCATTAAAGAACGCTTCTCATTTGAAGTCCATAGAAAAAGTTATTCAAGGTGGAAAAAGTGAACATTTGACTTGGGACTTAGAAAATTTTCAAATATGTTTGATTTCCCAAACTTCCAACTAACAATTCATCATGATACAAACTTCAAATGAAAAAGTGTTCAACATGAAAGTTGTTTCCCTTGACCTCACCATTCCAAAACGTCCAAGATCACCTCATTTGGCCAATGTAACATAGGACTTGTGCATGGGTGCAAGTTGAAGGACCATTTGGATGTTTTCCACTTCCATTTTTCATACACAATTGCATGGCCTTCCAACTTGAATTCAGCATGATGCACACTCATTTTTGGATCAGAAGACATCATTTCATGGGCCTAGCACATTACATCATCCTACACATATATCATCCTCCATGAGTCCAAAAAGTCAAGAGAATGTCAAGCTAGAAAGATGGTTCATGGTGGTTGACCAGAGAAAGTCAACTAGTCAAAACTGGGGTTCCATAGACCCTATCTCCTTCAATTTTTTTCATATGAAAATGATTCCATGAGAAACGTTACTCAAAATGACATTCGAAAAAACATTAATGTTGAAGTCTAGATGTAGTTTTGCTTGGAAAGTCAATTTTTATGGTGAAAGACTATAGGTCATTTTGTCTGAACCCTAGTTTTGAGGTCAACTTTCCAAGACGATAACTTGCTCAATTTTTATGAAATGAAATCCATTAAATTCTAATGATCAAATTCAAGATGTTTACTTCTACTTTTATGTTTGGAGGGAGTTCAAATTCAACTTGAAAATGCATGTGCCAAAAAGAAACATTATAGGTCATTTTGGCCCAAGTCCATTGAACAAGTGATATTCCTCAACTTCTAAAATGCATAACTCCTTCATGCAAAATCCAAATGAGGTCAAATTTGTGACTAAATTGAATAGGTTTGAAAGAGCTACAACTTTCATTAAAGAACGCTTCTCATTTGAAGTCCATAGAAAAAGTTATTCAAGGTGGAAAAAGTGAACATTTGACTTGGGACTTAGAAAATTTTCAAATATGTTTGATTTCCCAAACTTCCAACTGAAAATTCATCATGATACAAACTTCAAATGAAAAAGTGTTCAACATGAAAGTTGATTCCCTTGACCTCACCATTCCAAAACGTCCAAGATCACCTCATTTGGCCAATGTAACATAGGACTTGTGCATGGGTGCAAGTTGAAGGACCATTTGGATGTTTTCCACTTCCATTTTTCATACACAATTGCATGGCCTTCCAACTTGAATTCAGCATGATGCACACTCATTTTTGGATCAGAAGACATCATTTCATGGGCCTAGCACATTACATCATCCTACACATATATCATCCTCCATGAGTCCAAAAAGTCAAGAGAATGTCAAGCTAGAAAGATGGTTCATGGTGGTTGACCAGAGAAAGTCAACTAGTCAAAACTGGGGTTCCATAGACCCTATCTCCTTCAATTTTTGTCATATGAAAATGATTCCATGAGAAACGTTACTCAAAATGACATTCGAAAAAACTTTAATGTTGAAGTCTAGATGTAGTTTTGCTTGGAAAGTCAATTTTTATGGTGAAAGACTATAGGTCATTTTGTCTGAACCCTAGTTTTGAGGTCAACTTTCCAAGACGATAACTTGCTCAATTTTTATGAGATGAAATCCATTAAATTCTAATGATCAAATTCAAGATGTTTACTTCTACTTTTATGTTTGGAGGGAGTTCAAATTCAACTTGAAAATGCATGTGCCAAAAAGAAACATTATAGGTCATTTTGGCCCAAGTCCATTGAACAAGTGATATTCCTCAACTTCTAAAATGCATAACTCCTTCATGCAAAATCCAAATGAGGTCAAATTTGTGACTAAATTGAATAGGTTTGAAAGAGCTACAACTTTCATTATAGAACGCTTCTCATTTGAAGTCCATAGAAAAAGTTATTCAAGGTTGTCGCATCACGCGAAAAACCGGCGGGAAAAGAAAGAACAACAGAGCCGCCACCGTGCGTTATTTATCCCAAAAGAGGGAAAGGAAACGCTCGAAGTAAACCTAGGAAAGAACATGGTCTCGCGACCAAAGAGGAAGGGTTCGGGAGTCGGTTATGCGAAGGGAAGGTATTAGGCACCCTACGCATCCGTAGTACTCTACGGGATCCACGCACAAAAGGAAGGAATATGGTTGCTAAAACACTGCTCACACACACACACACTGGCTGAAAGAGACAAAAGAAACTGACTGAAACTGACTCGGTAGGACATCGTATCCTGGGCCTACTTAGTCTATCAGGCATAGACATCAGAGTCGAAGTAGTTCGGACTGGGGAGACAAAACATGCTCGCTAGGATATCGCATCCTATGCATACGTATCTTCTCGGACGAGAGAAGAATCAGAGCATTCGTAGCTCGGCTGACACGCACACAAACAAAACAAGACAAAGGCAAACGTGGAGCCCGAATGCCAA
The DNA here is from genome assembly GCF_024323335.1 of Lathyrus oleraceus. Taxonomy (NCBI): domain Eukaryota; kingdom Viridiplantae; phylum Streptophyta; class Magnoliopsida; order Fabales; family Fabaceae; genus Lathyrus; species Lathyrus oleraceus. The sequence continues at coordinate 46,526 of NW_026112764.1, read as the reverse complement.
TCATTGGACTTACATCAGCATCCGAACCAAACACACGCACACTGGAACCCAAATGCCACTCGATGGACTTACATCGACTTCCAAGCACACAACAACACAACAGGTTAATAGGGAGTCGGGGACTCGAGCCTATAACTGTCAAACAACACACACAAAAGAAAAGAAAAGGCGCCCGGAGAGATCAGCTCAATCTCCTGCCTACATACTTCATCTGGTATGAAGATCAGGGCGATGTAGTTCCCCTACGCAGGGACAAGGATCTAGCCTAACCAGATAACAGAGGGAGACACAACTCTAGGGAGACTACGACTCGAGCCTAGATGTTGTCATGCAAAGTCAACCCTAAGTTAAGGTTTCTAGCTAAATGGCACACGGGCCAACCTATCCTAGACACGGCTTGCACAGGAAGCAAGGGTCTCGATTGCAACTAGGGCAAGAGAAAGGGGAGGTCTCAATCGCAACGAGGGCGAGAGAAAGGAGAGATCTCAATCACACAGGGGTGAGAGAAAAGAGTTAGTGTTAGTGGTTAGTCAAACTCGGCAAGACATCGCGTCTCGTGCCTACGTATCTCACCTGAACATGAGAATCAGAGTTGCCGTAGTTCGGCCTGCAGGGAAAAAGACTCGATTGCAACTAGGGCAAGAGAAAGGGAAAGTCTCGATCGCAACGAGGGCGAGAGAAAGGAAAAGGCTCGATCGCAACGAGGGCGAGAGAAAGGATCGCAACGAGGGCGAAAGCAAGCAAGGATTAGCTGTTAGTCGTTAGTCAAACTCGGCAAGACATCGCGTCTCGTGCCTACGTATCTCATCTGAACATGAGAATCAGAGTTGCCGTAGTTCGGCAGGTAGGGAAAAAGGACTCTATCGCAACGAGGGCGAGAGAAAGGAAAAGGCTCGATCGCAACGAGGGCGAGAGAAAGGAAAAGGCTCGATCGCAACGAGGGCGAGAGAAAGGATCGCAACGAGGGCGAAAGCAAGCAAGGATTAGCTGTTAGTCGTTAGTCAAACTCGGCAAGACATCGCGTCTCGTGCCTACGTATCTCATCTGAACATGAGAATCAGAGTTGCCGTAGTTCGGCAGGTAGGGAAAAAGGACTCTATCGCAACGAGGGCGAGAGAAAGGAAAAGGCTCGATCGCAACGAGGGCGAGAGAAAGGAAAAGGCTCGATCGCAACGAGGGCGAGAGAAAGGATCGCAAACAAACAAAAGCACAGGTAGCACACACTATATGCATACAAGAGGCTCAAGCAAAAGGTTAGGCACTAGGGCCAACTGGAATAGGGTAAGTGTGCTCTTAACCTTGCCATTGAGAGGCTAAGGTGAAGCAGATGAAAGGATGAAGTGAGGATGAGACCTCACAGCTCTTATCCCTGGCCAGGGAGAGCTAATAGACAAATGAGCATGGGTCCAGAAAGTGGGAACCCTTCTATACTCGAAGACTCTGACACTGTACACTTTGTACAAGATCTTGGGTTTGTATCCCAATGCGTCAACACACAGCAGTGTGAGCAGAGGGATGACACAACAAGAGTAGTGGGGGATAGATTGCATATCCCTACCTTCCACCAATTGCCTTACTTGAAGGACTTTTCCTGCTTGGGACAATTTTAAACAAACACAGGCATTGCCTCTTAAGGAGGACTTCAGACAGTTTGCCCGGTCAAATAACAGACCGGGTCTCCAGACTACATGAAGAAGAAAGGTTTATACCTCAAAGCAATTGCTAAAAAGCAAAGCAAGCAACTAAAGCAACTAAAGTGTACCTGAAAAAGTCAAACTTATTAGTAAACAAGTCAACAGTCCAAAGCAAAAGGAATGAATAAACAGTCAACCACAGGAGGTCAATTGTGCAAAGCAAGACTCAAAGACATGAGTCAAACCATCTACAAAACAAATGTTAGTTCATATGTGAACAAATCCAATCATATTTGTATGATCTCAATGGCAATGGTGCTTAACCTGAAACAGGAACTCAATAGTAAGCACAAAAGACCACTAGGACTAGCCTAGGGTCAAGGATGAAAGAAAAAGTCAAGGCAGCAAGGAAAAGTCAACCAAAACCAAAGTCAAACATTTGAGAAGCTATCACAATTGGGCCCACATTCAAATCATGCATTATGATCATTTCATGAACATTTGAAGTCAAAGTAAGGCAAAGGAAAGCACACAAAAGTCAACAGAATGGCTTGCATCAAAAGTCAACCCAAACATTTTCAAAAATCATCAAATAAATCACACTCAATCCTAACATCTAACATGGTAGACATGTAAAATTTCATGGCATTTGGATGAGAGGAAGGCAGTCAATGAAAATCATGAAGTCAACACAATTTCAAGTAAGCACAATGAAAGTCAACAAGCATGGGTCAACTTCAAAAAATCATATCAATTTGAAAACAGAAGAGAAATGAGTGAGATTAACACCAATGCAAAGCTTGAAATGTCTAGTTATCACATATGCAATTTCATGATCATACAATATGTTATGAGCATTTCCCAAATGATATGGCAATGTGTAGCACAAAAAGTCAAACATGGACTAGGCAGGGAAGAAAAATCACAATCAAATGGAAAATTGCACAATAAATTCCAAGAAAATTCATACATGAATTAGACATATGATAGATGATTCATGCAAAAAATGGGGTCAATTGGATGCAAGGAAGCATGTGAACAAAATTAGAGAAAATGCATGATCATGGTATGGCAACAAATGTAACACATAACTTCAAAAAATCATATCCAGCAAACCACAAATGGAAAATCCGCAAACTCTATATGGAAACAAAGGTCAATGTGTCTAGTTTCATCACAAAAAGTTTCAAGGGAAATGGATGTATCATGAGTATTTCACAATTGAAATGGCCAAGGGTATCAATATTGCATACATGTTGGGAAAACAATTATTAATAAAAATCCAGCCAACGAAAAATTTATTAAAATTCATAATCAAATACTAGACACAATCAGGAACATGATGGAAAAATTCTCATGATTTTTGGATGAAAATTGAGTGAGTTGTGATTTTTGTAAAATGAAGTAACAAAATGAAATGAGCATTGAAATGAATTGGTTTTAATTTGAATTAAATAAACCGTGGGGCATTATGGTAATTGCTGGTTTAATTGAGTGAAATGGTGCGTAGCACCTAGGGACGTGTCCTGCTACCATTCGCCATGGGCAAAGGAAAAAAGCTGTGCATGCAAAACAAAATAAATCAACAGACCAATTTATTATTTATGAAGTGAAAACAATTTGCTGGGCGCACATAAATGAACGGTGCGCATCTGGTGATGTGGCAAGTAACAGGTGGTAGCATGCTGGCGCAGCCAATCATTGGAACAATTAAAGTGTTCCTCTAACGGCCAGCAAGCGCTGTAAAAAGCGGACCTACAGACGCTAATTGCCTGGCTACGAATCAGAAAGACGTGACCCTGGCCCCAAGTCACATCTGCTACGCCCTCTCTTTCTGGAATATTCGCAAGGGCAATAAATAAGAAACAGCTAATTAATGTAAAAAGCAGCAAAAAGCCTGCGCTTACAGTGATGCTGTCGTCCAGCATTAATGGGATGCTGGGATTCAAGGTGGGGCCACAGCCAAACAACAATTTCATTCTTAAAAGTCACATGCACAGAAAAATAAAAAACTAAAAATTCAACAGCAAGGCAAAATGGAAACAGAGGCGTACAGTAAGGTGAAAACCTAATTTTCAAAAGCTTATTACAGTAAAACCAGCAACATAATTTTTGCACCAAAAATGACAACCAACATATCAAAATGCTCATCTAAGCAAGCTCAAACCTAATCCAAACTCCATTTATCCCAAACCAAACTAAAATGGACAAATCATGCAAAAATATAAATGAGCATCGATCTTAAATGTCAGATTTCTCATGATATGGTTAACCATTTAGCATGATTCAAAGCATAAATCAACCTACTAAGTAAGACCTACATGATGCGTAGCAAGATTTGAGAAAATAATGAGGTCGAAAAACTCACTTGATTTGAAGAATTCAATGAAACAGTGTTGTCTGGAGTGATGCAAGCTTAACAAGTCTTCCTTGTGGTTCAGAATGAAGGATTCCTGAGGTTGGCTAGCTTAATGATACCTGGGAACTTTCCAATCCTAATTCACCATTGTTGTATCTTCATAAAGCAACAGCACGAATCGAAGCTACAGCAAGGAAACAGGGCTTCAAACTCACTCAAGGTTGTTGGTAGATGATGAGGATACAAAGTTTGCTCGAGTCTCTTTGGGAATTTTTGGCCAGAAATTCAATTTTGTGAAAATGGTGATTTGAGAGTAGTGAAGGTTCTGTTGCTTGGAGGCTGCTCCCTAGGGTTCAAATGACAGAAAACTTCTTATGTAGTCTGTTTAAGCTCCTCTAATCAAGTGGTAAGTTGGCTTTGTCTTAATGAAGTAATTTGCAAAAGTTGCTAATGTTTGGTCAAGTGGAATTGGAGGTGTATGTGCTGCACGTTTGGGCCTTAAACCAGCTGCCCATGACTAACAAATTTGCTGTTTTCTGTCTGCTGAAGGATTGCTACACTTGTTTTTACTTAATGAACCAAATTGCCACATTTTGCACATTTTGCACTTTGGCCTAAAATGGTAGCATGATGATGAAATGAACATGAAATTAAGCTTGGAACATGTCACAAATATGATATAAAGTGAATCCCAATTGGCCAATGTGAGAAAAAGTCCATAAATCAAAAAGTCAAAGTTTGGTCAAACTTTGATTTTTAATGAAAAAGGTCAAAAAATGCCATTTTGATTGGCAAGGTTTTAGGTCATGAAGTTTATATTTTTTGGAAAAAGGATGAAAAATGTGGTTTGTAGGAAAAAACCCCACCAAATTTGGCCTTATGGTTTGGGAGATATGCCCCTTTGAAGTTCAAGATTTTGTGAAAATGATTTGATCATATCTTGCAAACCATGCATGGGATTTGAGAGTTCTTGGACTTTTTGAAAATGGGAGAACAAGATCTTCAACTTTCATGTTGGGCAAAAATCCATTTGAAGCTTGTATCATGATGCAAGTTGAGGATCAAAAAGTTTCCATTTTTGGCAGTTGAAATTACAGGTCCACTTTCTATTTTGGGAAATTTTCTGATTTGCTTCAAATTCTTCCATGAGGTTGATTGCCATGACACATGAGGTCTATTAGGACATGAATAAGCTCTCTCAAACCATTTCCATCCATCAAAACCATAGAATCAACCACAGTTGACCAACTTTGACTTTTCTAGGGTTTTGGACTTGACTGTGCATTTCTGATGAATTCCAAACCCTAGTTCCTTGAGACTTTGACTTCAAATGATGTCCCAAGACATATGAACTCTTGATTATTGACCATGGTGCCCAAATTCCACAAGAATGGCCACCATCCACTGCTTTGATTGATTGTTGACCTCCTAGGGTTTTGGCCTGGCTATGCATTAAACTGATGACCATTGAGGCTTCAACCCTTGACTTGAACACTTCAAATAGACCTCCAAGACATGTGAACTTGTTGGACAAACCCTAGGGCTTTGATTCCTTGAGAAACATCCTTGCTTGATTGGTGGACTGATCTCCTGATCAATTTGACCTAATTTCTGCTTGCTTGCTCTTGAGGCAACTGGGGACAATGCAAATGCTATGCAATGGATTATGATATGCTATGACCTAATATGAGATGGTATGCACAATGATAGGTGCAAATTTGAGGTGCTACAGCTGCTCCTATTCAATCAGCTGGGAACCCGAACGGATGATAGCGATTGCTGTCAGACTTTCAGGGTAAACAGGGATTGAATACAAAAGAACCGTAGAAATTTGCACCGCCGGGATATAATACAGAAAACCACGTCATTTACCGATGACGACTGCATGACAGCTTCAGAAAATCAAAACCATTTACCGATGGTTGGAAACTGGAACCTTGATATTTACCGATATCAACTTCAGCACGACCATTTACCGATGGCGGCTGGGGAAAACAAACTTCTGAAAAACAAAACCATTTACTGATGGTTAAAACTTGATATTTACCGATATCAACTTCAGCCAGACCATTTACCGATGGCTGCTGGGAAATAATGAGAAAAACAGAACCATTTACCGATGGTTAAAAACTTGATATTTACCGATATCAACTTCAGCAAGACCATTTACCGATGGCTGCTGGGAAACAAAGAAATTGATTTTCAACACTCGTCCGTGTTAATCATTCCTTTGTCAATACTCGTCCGCATTGATTTTCAACACTCATCCGTGTTAATCATTTCTTTGTCAATACTCGTCCATGCTAATCATTTCTTTGTCAATCATCGTCATTATTGATTTTCAACACTCGTCCGTGTTAATCATTTCTCTGTTAATACTCGTCCGTATTGATTTTCAGCACTCGTCCATGTTAATCATTCCTTTGTCAATACTCGTCCGTATTGATTTTCAACACTCGTCCGTGTCAATCATTCCTTTGTCAATACTCGTCCGTATTGATTTTCAACACTCGTCCGTGTTAATCATTCCTTTGTCAATACTCGTCCGTATTGATTTTCAAAACTCGCCCGTGTTAATCATTTCTTTATCAATACTCATTCGTATTGATTTTCAACACTCGTCTGTGTTAATCATTTCTTTGTCAATACTTGTCCGTATTGATTTTCAACACTCGTCCGTGTTCATCATTTCTTTGTCAATACTCATCCATATTGATTTTCAACACTCGTCCGTGTTAATCATTTCTTTGTCAATACTCGTCCGTATTGATTTTCAACACTCGTCCGTGTTAATCGTTTCTTTGTCAATACTCGTCCGTATTGATTTTCAACACTCGTCCGTGTTAATCGTTTCTTTGTCAATACTCGTCCGTATTGATTTTCAACACTCGTCCATTTTAATAATTTCTTTATCAATACTCATTCGTATTGATTTTCAACACTCGTCTGTGTTTATCATTTCTTTGTCAATACTCGTCCGTATTGATTTTCAACACTCGTCCGTGTTAATCATTCCTTTGTCAATACTCGTCCGTATTGATTTTCAACACTCGTCCGTGTTAATCATTTCTTTGTCAATACTCGTCCGTATTGATTTTCAACACTCGTCCGTGTTAATCATTTCTTTGTCAATACTCGTCCGTATGGATTTACAAAACTCGTTCGTGTTAATCATTTCTTTGTTAATACTCGTCCATATTGATTTTCAACACTCGTCCGTGTTAATCATTTCTTTGCCAATACTCGTCCGTATTGATTTTCAACACTCGTCCGTGTTAATCATTCCTTTGTCAATACTCGTCCGCATTGATTTTCAACACTCATCCGTGTTAATCATTTCTTTGTCAATACTCGTCCATGCTAATCATTTCTTTGTCAATCATCGTCATTATTGATTTTAACCACTCGTCCGTGTTAATCATTTCTCTGTTAATACTCGTCCGTATTGATTTTCAGCACTCGTCCATGTTAATCATTCCTTTGTCAATACTCGTCCGTATTGATTTTCAACACTCGTCCGTGTTAATTAATCCTTTGTCAATACTCGTCCGTATTGATTTTCAACACTCGTCCGTGTTAATCATTCCTTTGTCAATACTCGTCCGTATTGATTTTCAAAACTCGCCCGTGTTAATCATTTCTTTATCAATACTCATTCGTATTGATTTTCAACACTCGTCTGTGTTAATCATTTCTTTGTCAATACTTGTCCGTATTGATTTTCAACACTCGTCCGTGTTCATCATTTCTTTGTCAATACTCATCCATATTGATTTTCAACACTCGTCCGTGTTAATTATTTCTTTGTCAATACTCGTCCGTATTGATTTTCAACACTCGTCCGTGTTAATCGTTTCTTTGTCAATACTCGTCCGTATTGATTTTCAACACTCGTCCATGTTAATAATTTCTTTATCAATACTCATTCGTATTGATTTTCAACACTCGTCTGTGTTTATCATTTCTTTGTCAATACTCGTCCGTATTGATTTTCAACACTCGTCCGTGTTAATCATTCCTTTGTCAATACTCGTCCGTATTGATTTTCAACACTCGTCCGTGTTAATCATTTCATTGTCAATACTCGTCCGTATTGATTTTCAACACTCGTCCGTGTTAATCATTTCTTTGTCAATACTCGTCCGTATGGATTTACAAAACTCGTTCGTGTTAATCATTTCTTTGTTAATACTCGTCCATATTGATTTTCAACACTCGTCCGTGTTAATCATTTCTTTGTCAATACTCGTCCGTATTGATTTTCAACACTCGTCCGTGTTAATCATTCCTTTGTCAATACTCGTCCGCATTGATTTTCAACACTCGTCCGTGTTAATCATTTCTTTGTCAATAATCGTCCGTATTGATTTTCAACACTCGTCCGTGTTAATCATTTCTTTGTCAATACTCGTCCGTGTTAATCATTCCTTTGTCAATACTCGTCCGTATTGATTTTCAACACTCGTCCGTCTTAATCATTTCTTTCTCAATAATCGTCCGTATCGATTTTCAACACTTGTCCGTGTTAATCATTTCTTTGCCAATACTCGTCAGTATTGATTTTCAACACTCGTCCATTTTAATAATTTCTTTATCAATACTCATTCGTATTGATTTTCAACACTCGTCTGTGTTTATCATTTCTTTGTCAATACTCGTCCGTATTTATTTTCAACACTCGTCCGTGTTAATCATTCCTTTGTCAATACTCGTCCGTATTGATTTTCAACACTCGTCCGTGTTAATCATTTCTTTGTCAATACTCGTCCGTATTGATTTTCAACACTCGTCCGTGTTAATCGTTTCTTTGTCAATACTCGTCCGTATTGATTTTCAACACTCGTCCATTTTAATAATTTCTTTATCAATACTCATTCGTATTGATTTTCAACACTCGTCTGTGTTTATCATTTCTTTGTCAATACTCGTCCGTATTGATTTTCAACACTCGTCCTTGTTAATCATTCCTTTGTCAATACTCGTCCGTATTGATTTTCAACACTCGTCCGTGTTAATCATTTCTTTGTCAATACTCGTCCGTATTGATTTTCAACACTCGTCCGTGTTAATCGTTTCTTTGTCAATACTCGTCCGTATTGATTTTCAACACTCGTCCATTTTAATAATTTCTTTATCAATACTCATTCGTATTGAATTTCAACACTCGTCTGTGTTTATCATTTCTTTGTCAATACTCGTCCGTATTGATTTTCAACACTCGTCCGTGTTAATCATTTCTTTGTCAATACTCGTCCGTATGGATTTACAAAACTCGTTCGTGTTAATCATTTCTTTGTTAATACTCGTCCATATTGATTTTCAACACTCGTCCGTGTTAATCATTTCTTTGCCAATACTCGTCCGTATTGATTTTCAACACTCGTCCGTGTTAATCATTCCTTTGTCAATACTCGTCCGCATTGATTTTCAACACTCATCCGTGTTAATCATTTCTTTGTCAATACTCGTCCATGCTAATCATTTCTTTGTCAATCATCGTCATTATTGATTTTCAACACTCGTCCGTGTTAATCATTTCTCTGTTAATACTCGTCCGTATTGATTTTCAGCACTCGTCCATGTTAATCATTCCATTGTCAATACTCGTCCGTATTGATTTTCAACACTCGTCCGTGTTAATCATTCCTTTGTCAATACTCGTCCGTATTGATTTTCAACACTCGTCCGTGTTAATCATTTCTTTGTCAATACTCGTCCGTATTGATTTTCAACACTCGTCCGTGTTAATCATTTCTTTGTCAATACTCATCCGTGTTAATCATTCCTTTGTCAATACTCGTCCGTATTGATTTTCAACACTCGTCCGTCTTAATCATTTCTTTCTCAATAATCGTCCGTATCGATTTTCAACACTTGTCCGTGTTAATCATTTCTTTGCCAATACTCGTCAGTATTGATTTTCAACACTCGTCCATTTTAATAATTTCTTTATCAATACTCATTCGTATTGATTTTCAACACTCGTCTGTGTTTATCATTTCTTTGTCAATACTCGTCCGTATTTATTTTCAACACTCGTCCGTGTTAATCATTCCTTTGTCAATACTCGTCCGTATTGATTTTCAACACTCGTCCGTGTTATTCATTTCTTTGTCAATACTCGTCCGTATTGATTTTCAACACTCGTCCGTGTTAATCGTTTCTTTGTCAATACTCGTCCGTTTTGATTTTCAACACTCGTCCATTTTAATAATTTCTTTATCAATACTCATTCGTATTGATTTTCAACACTCGTCTGTGTTTATCATTTCTTTGTCAATACTCGTCCGTATTGATTTTCAACACTCGTCCGTGTTAATCATTCCTTTGTCAATACTCGTCCGTATCGATTTTCAACACTCGTCCGTGTTAATCATTTCTTTGCCAATACTCGTCAGTATTGATTTTCAACACTCGTCCATTTTAATAATTTCTTTATCAATACTCATTCGTATTGATTTTCAACACTCTTCTGTGTTTATCATTTCTTTGTCAATACTCGTCCGTATTTATTTTCAACACTCGTCCGTGTTAATCATTCCTTTGTCAATACTCGTCCGTATTGATTTTCAACACTCGTCCGTGTTATTCATTTCTTTGTCAATACTCGTCCGTATTGATTTTCAACACTCGTCCGTGTTAATCGTTTCTTTGTCAATACTCGTCCGTTTTGAATTTCAACACTCGTCCATTTTAATAATTTCTTTATCAATACTCATTCGTATTGATTTTCAACACTCGTCTGTGTTTATCATTTCTTTGTCAATACTCGTCCGTATTGATTTTCAACACTCGTCCGTGTTAATCATTCCTTTGTCAATACTCGTCCGTATTGATTTTCAACACTCGTCCGTGTTAATCATTTCTTTGTCAATACTCGTCCGTATTGATTTTCAACACTCGTCCGTGTTAACCATTTCTTTGTCAATACTCGTCCGTATGGAATTACAAAACTCGTTCGTGTTAATCATTTCTTTGTTAATACTCGTCCATATTGATTTTCAACACTCGTCCGTGTTAATCATTTCTTTGTCAATACTCGTCCGTATTGATTTTCAACACTCGTCCGTGTTAATCATTCCTTTGTCAATACTCGTCCGCATTGATTTTCAACACTCATCCGTGTTAATCATTTCTTTGTCAATACTCGTCCATGCTAATCATTTCTTTGTCAATCATCGTCATTATTGATTTTCAACACTCGTCCGTGTTAATCATTTCTCTGTTAATACTCGTCCGTATTGATTTTCAGCACTCGTCCATGTTAATCATTCCTTTGTCAATACTCGTCCGTATTGATTTTCAACACTCGTCCGTGTCAATCATTCCTTTGTCAATACTCGTCCGTATTGATTTTCAACACTCGTCCGTGTTAATCATTCCTTTGTCAATACTCGTCCGTATTGATTTTCAAAACTCGCCCGTGTTAATCATTTCTTTATCAATACTCATTCGTATTGATTTTCAACACTCGTCTGTGTTAATCATTTCTTTGTCAATACTTGTCCGTATTGATTTTCAACACTCGTCCGTGTTCATCATTTCTTTGTCAATACTCATCCATATTGATTTTCAACACTCGTCCGTGTTAATCATTTCTTTGTCAATACTCGTCCGTATTGATTTTCAACACTCGTCCGTGTTAATCGTTTCTTTGTCAATACTCGTCCGTATTGATTTTCAACACTCGTCCGTGTTAATCGTTTCTTTGTCAATACTCGTCCGTATTGATTTTCAACACTCGTCCATTTTAATAATTTCTTTATCAATACTCATTCGTATTGATTTTCAACACTCGTCTGTGTTTATCATTTCTTTGTCAATACTCGTCCGTATTGATTTTCAACACTCGTCCGTGTTAATCATTCCTTTGTCAATACTCGTCCGTATTGATTTTCAACACTCGTCCGTGTTAATCATTTCTTTGTCAATACTCGTCCGTATTGATTTTCAACACTCGTCCGTGTTAATCATTTCTTTGTCAATACTCGTCCGTATGGATTTACAAAACTCGTTCGTGTTAATCATTTCTTTGTTAATACTCGTCCATATTGATTTTCAACACTCGTCCGTGTTAATCATTTCTTTGCCAATACTCGTCCGTATTGATTTTCAACACTCGTCCGTGTTAATCATTCCTTTGTCAATACTCGTCCGCATTGATTTTCAACACTCATCCGTGTTAATCATTTCTTTGTCAATACTCGTCCATGCTAATCATTTCTTTGTCAATCATCGTCATTATTGATTTTCAACACTCGTCCGTGTTAATCATTTCTCTGTTAATACTCGTCCGTATTGAATTTCAGCACTCGTCCATGTTAATCATTCCTTTGTCAATACTCGTCCGTATTGATTTTCAACACTCGTCCGTGTTAATCATTCCTTTGTCAATACTCGTCCGTATTGATTTTCAACACTCGTCCGTGTTAATCATTCCTTTGTCAATACTCGTCCGTATTGATTTTCAAAACTCGCCCGTGTTAATCATTTCTTTATCAATACTCATTCGTATTGATTTTCAACACTCGTCTGTGTTAATCATTTCTTTGTCAATACTTGTCCGTATTGATTTTCAACACTCGTCCGTGTTCATCATTTCTTTGTCAATACTCATCCATATTGATTTTCAACACTCGTCCGTGTTAATCATTTCTTTGTCAATACTCGTCCGTATTGATTTTCAACACTCGTCCGTGTTAATCGTTTCTTTGTCAATACTCGTCCGTATTGATTTTCAACACTCGTCCATTTTAATAATTTCTTTATCAATACTCATTCGTATTGATTTTCAACACTCGTCTGTGTTTATCATTTCTTTGTCAATACTCGTCCGTATTGATTTTCAACACTCGTCCGTGTTAATCATTTCTTTGTCAATACTCGTCCGTATGGATTTACAAAACTCGTTCGTGTTAATCATTTCATTGTCAATACTCGTCCGTATTGATTTTCAACACTCGTCCGTGTTAATCATTTCTTTGTCAATACTCGTCCGTATGGATTTACAAAACTCGTTCGTGTTAATCATTTCTTTGTTAATACTCGTCCATATTGATTTTCAACACTCGTCCGTGTTAATCATTTCTTTGTCAATACTCGTCCGTATTGATTTTCAACACTCGTCCGTGTTAATCATTCCTTTGTCAATACTCGTCCGCATTGATTTTCAACACTCGTCCGTGTTAATCATTTCTTTGTCAATAATCGTCCGTATTGATTTTCAACACTCGTCCGTGTTAATCATTTCTTTGTCAATACTCGTCCGTGTTAATCATTCCTTTGTCAATACTCGTCCGTATTGATTTTCAACACTCGTCCGTCTTAATCATTTCTTTCTCAATAATCGTCCGTATCGATTTTCAACACTTGTCCGTGTTAATCATTTCTTTGCCAATACTCGTCAGTATTGATTTTCAACACTCGTCCATTTTAATAATTTCTTTATCAATACTCATTCGTATTGATTTTCAACACTCGTCTGTGTTTATCATTTCTTTGTCAATACTCGTCCGTATTTATTTTCAACACTCGTCCGTGTTAATCATTCCTTTGTCAATACTCGTCCGTATTGATTTTCAACACTCGTCCGTGTTAATCATTTCTTTGTCAATACTCGTCCGTATTGATTTTCAACACTCGTCCGTGTTAATCGTTTCTTTGTCAATACTCGTCCGTATTGATTTTCAACACTCGTCCATGTTAATCATTTCTTTATCAATACTCATTCGTATTGATTTTCAACACTCGTCTGTGTTTATCATTTCTTTGTCAATACTCGTCCGTATTGATTTTCAACACTCGTCCTTGTTAATCATTCCTTTGTCAATACTCGTCCGTATTGATTTTCAACACTCGTCCGTGTTAATCATTTCTTTGTCAATACTCGTCCGTATTGATTTTCAACACTCGTCCGTGTTAATCGTTTCTTTGTCAATACTCGTCCGTATTGATTTTCAACACTCGTCCATTTTAATAATTTCTTTATCAATACTCATTCGTATTGATTTTCAACACTCGTCTGTGTTTATCATTTCTTTGTCAATACTCGTCCGTATTGATTTTCAACACTCGTCCGTGTTAATCATTTCTTTGTCAATACTCGTCCGTATGGATTTACAAAACTCGTTCGTGTTAATCATTTCTTTGTTAATACTCGTCCATATTGATTTTCAACACTCGTCCGTGTTAATCATTTCTTTGCCAATACTCGTCCGTATTGATTTTCAACACTCGTCCGTGTTAATCATTCCTTTGTCAATACTCGTCCGCATTGATTTTCAACACTCATCCGTGTTAATCATTTCTTTGTCAATACTCGTCCATGCTAATCATTTCTTTGTCAATCATCGTCATTATTGATTTTCAACACTCGTCCGTGTTAATCATTTCTCTGTTAATACTCGTCCGTATTGATTTTCAGCACTCGTCCATGTTAATCATTCCATTGTCAATACTCGTCCGTATTGATTTTCAACACTCGTCCGTGTTAATCCTTCCTTTGTCAATACTCGTCCGTATTGATTTTCAACACTCGTCCGTGTTAATCATTCCTTTGTCAATACTCGTCCGTATTGATTTTCAAAACTCGCCCGTGTTAATTATTTCTTTATCAATACTCATTCGTATTGATTTTCAACACTCGTCTGTGTTAATCATTTCTTTGTCAATACTTGTACGTATTGATTTTCAACACTCGTCCGTGTTCATCATTTCTTTGTCAATACTCATCCATATTGATTTTCAACACTCGTCCGTGTTAATTATTTCTTTGTCAATACTCGTCCGTATTGATTTTCAACACTCGTCCGTGTTAATCGTTTCTTTGTCAATACTCGTCCGTATTGATTTTCAACACTCATCCGTGTTAATCATTTCTTTGTCAATACTCGTCCGTATGGATTTACAAAACTCGTTCGTGTTAATCATTTCTTTGTTAATACTCGTCCATATTGATTTTCAACACTCGTCCGTGTTAATCATTTCTTTGTCAATACTCGTCCGTATTGATTTTCAACACTCGTCCGTGTTAATCATTCCTTTGTCAATACTCGTCCGTATTGATTTTCAACACTCGTCCGTGTTAATCATTTCTTTGTCAATAATCGTCCGTATTGATTTTCAACACTCGTCCGTGTTAATCATTTCTTTGTCAATACTCGTCCGTGTTAATCATTCCTTTGTCAATACTCGTCCGTATTGATTTTCAACACTCGTCCGTGTTAATCATTTCTTTCTCAATAATCGTCCGTATTGATTTTCAACACTTGTCCGTGTTAATCATTTCTTTGTCAATACTCGTCCGTATTGATTTTCAACACTCGTCCATGTTAATAATTTCTTTATCAATACTCATTCGTATTGATTTTCAACACTCGTCTGTGTTTATCATTTCTTTGTCAATACTCGTCCGTATTAATTTTCAACACTCGTCCGTGTTAATCATTCCTTTGTCAATACTCGTCCGTATTGATTTTCAACACTCGTCCGTGTTAATCATTTCTTTGTCAATACTCGTCCGTATTGATTTTCAACACTCGTCCGTGTTAATCATTTCTTTGTCAATACTCGTCCGTATTGATTTTCAACACTCGTCCATGTTAATCATTTCTTTATCAATACTCATTCGTATTGATTTTCAACACTCGTCTGTGTTTATCATTTCTTTGTCAATACTCGTCCGTATTGATTTTCAACACTCGTCCGTGTTAATCATTCCTTTGTCAATACTCGTCCGTATTGATTTTCAACACTCGTCCGTGTTAATCATTTCTTTGTCAATACTCGTCCGTATTGATTTTCAACACTCGTCCGTGTTAATCATTTCTTTGTCAATACTCGTCCGTATTGATTTTCAACACTCGTCCATGTTAATCATTTCTTTATCAATACTCATTCGTATTGATTTTCAACACTCGTCTGTGTTTATCATTTCTTTGTCAATACTCGTCCGTATTGATTTTCAACACTCGTCCGTGTTAATCATTTCTTTGTCAATACTCGTCCGTATGGATTTACAAAACTCGTTCGTGTTAATCATTTCTTTGTTAATACTCGTCCATATTGATTTTCAACACTCGTCCGTGTTAATCATTTCTTTGTCAATACTCGTCCGTATTGATTTTCAACACTCGTCCGTGTTAATCATTCCTTTGTCAATACTCGTCCGCATTGATTTTCAAAACTCATCCGTGTTAATCATTTCTTTGTCAATACTTGTCCATGCTAATCATTTCTTTGTCAATCATCGTCATTATTGATTTTCAACACTCGTCCGTGTTAATCATTTCTCTGTTAATACTCGTCCGTATTGATTTTCAGCACTCGTCCATGTTAATCATTCCTTTGTCAATACTCGTCCGTATTGATTTTCAACACTCGTCCGTGTTAATCATTCCTTTGTCAATACTCGTCCGTATTGATTTTCAACACTCGTCCGTGTTAATCATTCCTTTGTCAATACTCGTCCGTATTGATTTTCAAAACTCGCCCGTGTTAATCATTTCTTTATCAATACTCATTCGTATTGATTTTCAACACTCGTCTGTGTTAATCATTTCTTTGTCAATACTTGTCCGTATTGATTTTCAACACTCGTCCGTGTTAATCATTTCTTTGTCAATACTCATCCATATTGATTTTCAACACTCGTCCGTGTTAATCGTTTCTTTGTCAATACTCGTCCGTATTGATTTTCAACACTCGTCCGTGTTAATCGTTTCTTTGTCAATACTCGTCCGTATTGATTTTCAACACTCGTCCATGTTAATAATTTCTTTATCAATACTCATTCGTATTGATTTTCAACACTCGTCTGTGTTTATCATTTCTTTGTCAATACTCGTCCGTATTGATTTTCAACACTCGTCCGTGTTAATCATTCCTTTGTCAATACTCGTCCGTATTGATTTTCAACACTCGTCCGTGTTAATCATTTCTTTGTCAATACTCGTCCGTATTGATTTTCAACACTCGTCCGTGTTAATCATTTCTTTGTCAATACTCGTCCGTATGGATTTACAAAACTCGTTCGTGTTAATCATTTCTTTGTTAATACTCGTCCATATTGATTTTCAACACTCGTCCGTGTTAATCATTTCTTTGTCAATACTCGTCCGTATTGATTTTCAACACTCGTCCGTGTTAATCATTCCTTTGTCAATACTCGTCCGCATTGATTTTCAACACTCGTCCGTGTTAATCATTTCTTTGTCAATAATCGTCCGTATTGATTTTCAACACTCGTCCGTGTTAATCATTTCTTTGTCAATACTCGTCCGTGTTAATCATTCCTTTGTCAATACTCGTCCGTATTGATTTTCAACACTCGTCCGTGTTAATCATTTCTTTGTCAATACTCGTCCGTATTGATTTTCAACACTCGTCCGTGTTAATCATTTCTTTGTCAATACTCGTCCGTATTGATTTTCAACACTCGTCCATGTTAATCATTTCTTTATCAATACTCATTCGTATTGATTTTCAACACTCGTCTGTGTTTATCATTTCTTTGTCAATACTCGTCCGTATTGATTTTCAACACTCGTCCGTGTTAATCATTCCTTTGTCAATACTCGTCCGTATTGATTTTCAACACTCGTCCGTGTTAATCATTTCTTTGTCAATACTCGTCCGTATTGATTTTCAACACTCGTCCGTGTTAATCGTTTCTTTGTCAATACTCGTCCGTATTGATTTTCAACACTCGTCCATTTTAATAATTTCTTTATCAATACTCATTCGTATTGATTTTCAACACTCGTCTGTGTTTATCATTTCTTTGTCAATACTCGTCCGTATTGATTTTCAACACTCGTCCGTGTTAATCATTCCTTTGTCAATACTCGTCCGTATTGATTTTCAACACTCGTCCGTGTTAATCATTTCTTTGTCAATACTCGTCCGTATTGATTTTCAACACTCGTCCGTGTTAATCATTTCTTTGTCAATACTCGTCCGTATGGATTTACAAAACTCGTTCGTGTTAATCATTTCTTTGTAATACTCGTCCATATTGATTTTCAACACTCGTCCGTGTTAATCATTTCTTTGTCAATACTCGTCCGTATTGATTTTCAACACTCGTCCGTGTTAATCATTCCTTTGTCAATACTCGTCCGCATTGATTTTCAACACTCATCCGTGTTAATCATTTCTTTGTCAATACTCGTCCATGCTAATCATTTCTTTGTCAATCATCGTCATTATTGATTTTCAACACTCGTCCGTGTTAATCATTTCTTTGTCAATACTCGTCCGTATTGATTTTCAACACTCGTCCATGTTAATCATTCCTTTGTCAATACTCGTCCGTATTGATTTTCAACACTCGTCCGTGTTAATCATTCCTTTGTCAATACTCGTCCGTATTGATTTTCAACACTCGTCCGTGTTAATCATTCCTTTGTCAATACTCGTCCGTATTGATTTTCAAAACTCGTCCGTGTTAATCATTTCTTTGTCAATACTCATTCGTATTGATTTTCAACACTCGTCTGTGTTAATCATTTCTTTGTCAATACTCGTCCGTATTGATTTTCAACACTCGTCCGTGTTAATCATTTCTTTGTCAATACTCGTCCGTATTGATTTTCAACACTCGTCCGTGTTAATCATTTCTTTGTCAATACTCGTCCGTATTGATTTTCAACACTCGTCCGTGTTAATCATTTCTTTGTCAATACTCGTCCGTATTGATTTTCAACACTCGTCCGTGTTAATCATTTCTTTGTCAATACTCGTCCGTATTGATTTTCAACACTCGTCCGTGTTAATCATTTCTTTGTCAATACTCATTCGTATTGATTTTCAACACTCGTCTGTGTTAATCATTTCTTTGTCAATACTCGTCCGTATTGATTTTCAACACTCGTCCGTGTTAATCATTTCTTTGTCAATACTCGTCCGTATTGATTTTCAACACTCGTCCGTGTTAATCATTTCTTTGTCAATACTCGTCCGTATTGATTTTCAACACTCGTCCGTGTTAATCATTTCTTTGTCAATACTCGTCCGTATTGATTTTAAAACTCGTTCGTGTTAATCATTTCTTTGTCAATACTCGTCCATATTGATTTTCAACACTCGTCCGTGTTAATCATTTCTTTGTCAATACTCGTCCGTATTGATTTTCAACACTCGTCCGTGTTAATCATTCCTTTGTCAATACTCGTCCGTATTGATTTTCAACACTCGTCCGTGTTAATCATTTCTTTGTCAATACTCGTCCGTATTGATTTTCAACACTCGTCCGTGTTAATCATTTCTTTGTCAATACTCGTCCGTGTTAATCATTCCTTTGTCAATACTCGTCCGTATTGATTTTCAACACTCGTCCGTGTTAATCATTTCTTTGTCAATACTCGTCCGTATTGATTTTCAACACTCGTCCGTGTTAATCATTTCTTTGTCAATACTCGTCCGTATTGATTTTCAACACTCGTCCGTGTTAATCATTTCTTTGTCAATACTCATTCGTATTGATTTTCAACACTCGTCCGTGTTTATCATTTCTTTGTCAATACTCGTCCGTATTGATTTTCAACACTCGTCCGTGTTAATCATTCCTTTGTCAATACTCGTCCGTATTGATTTTCAACACTCGTCCGTGTTAATCATTTCTTTGTCAATACTCGTCCGTATTGATTTTCAACACTCGTCCGTGTTAATCATTTCTTTGTCAATACTCGTCCGTATTGATTTTCAACACTCGTCCGTGTTAATCATTTCTTTGTCAATACTCATTCGTATTGATTTTCAACACTCGTCTGTGTTTATCATTTCTTTGTCAATACTCGTCCGTATTGATTTTCAACACTCGTCCGTGTTAATCATTCCTTTGTCAATACTCGTCCGTATTGATTTTCAACACTCGTCCGTGTTAATCATTTCTTTGTCAATACTCGTCCGTATTGATTTTCAACACTCGTCCGTGTTAATCATTTCTTTGTCAATACTCGTCCGTATTGATTTTCAACACTCGTCCGTGTTAATCATTTCTTTGTCAATACTCGTCCATATTGATTTTCAACACTCGTCCGTGTTAATCATTTCTTTGTCAATACTCGTCCGTATTGATTTTCAACACTCGTCCGTGTTAATCATTTCTTTGTCAATACTCGTCCGTATTGATTTTCAACACTCGTCCGTGTTAATCATTTCTTTGTCAATACTCGTCCATGCTAATCATTTCTTTGTCAATCATCGTCATTATTGATTTTCAACACTCGTCCGTGTTAATCATTTCTTTGTCAATACTCGTCCGTATTGATTTTCAACACTCGTCCGTGTTAATCATTCCTTTGTCAATACTCGTCCGTATTGATTTTCAACACTCGTCCGTGTTAATCATTCCTTTGTCAATACTCGTCCGTATTGATTTTCAACACTCGTCCGTGTTAATCATTCCTTTGTCAATACTCGTCCGTATTGATTTTCAACACTCGTCCGTGTTAATCATTTCTTTGTCAATACTCGTCCGTATTGATTTTCAACACTCGTCCGTGTTAATCATTTCTTTGTCAATACTCGTCCGTATTGATTTTCAACACTCGTCCGTGTTAATCATTTCTTTGTCAATACTCGTCCGTATTGATTTTCAACACTCGTCCGTGTTAATCATTTCTTTGTCAATACTCGTCCGTATTGATTTTCAACACTCGTCCGTGTTAATCATTTCTTTGTCAATACTCGTCCGTATTGATTTTCAACACTCGTCCGTGTTAATCATTTCTTTGTCAATACTCGTCCGTATTGATTTTCAACACTCGTCCGTTTTAATCATTTCTTTGTCAATACTCGTTCGTATTGATTTTCAACACTCGTCTGTGTTTATCATTTCTTTGTCAATACTCGTCCGTATTGATTTTCAACACTCGTCCGTGTTAATCATTCCTTTGTCAATACTCGTCCGTATTGATTTTCAACACTCGTCCGTGTTAATCATTTCTTTGTCAATACTCGTCCGTATTGATTTTCAACACTCGTCCGTGTTAATCATTTCTTTGTCAATACTCGTCCGTATTGATTTTCAAAACTCGTTCGTGTTAATCATTTCTTTGTCAATACTCGTCCATATTGATTTTCAACACTCGTCCGTGTTAATCATTTCTTTGTCAATACTCGTCCGTATTGATTTTCAACACTCGTCCGTGTTAATCATTCCTTTGTCAATACTCGTCCGTATTGATTTTCAACACTCGTCCGTGTTAATCATTTCTTTGTCAATACTCGTCCGTATTGATTTTCAACACTCGTCCGTGTTAATCATTTCTTTGTCAATACTCGTCCGTGTTAATCATTCCTTTGTCAATACTCGTCCGTATTGATTTTCAACACTCGTCCGTGTTAATCATTTCTTTGTCAATACTCGTCCGTATTGATTTTCAACACTCGTCCGTGTTAATCATTTCTTTGTCAATACTCGTCCGTATTGATTTTCAACACTCGTCCGTGTTAATCATTTCTTTGTCAATACTCATTCGTATTGATTTTCAACACTCGTCTGTGTTAATCATTTCTTTGTCAATACTCGTCCGTATTGATTTTCAACACTCGTCCGTGTTAATCATTTCTTTGTCAATACTCGTCCGTATTGATTTTCAACACTCGTCCGTGTTAATCATTTCTTTGTCAATACTCGTCCGTATTGATTTTCAACACTCGTCCGTGTTAATCGTTTCTTTGTCAATACTCGTCCGTATTGATTTTC
Source organism: Lathyrus oleraceus (assembly GCF_024323335.1). Lineage (NCBI taxonomy): Eukaryota > Viridiplantae > Streptophyta > Magnoliopsida > Fabales > Fabaceae > Lathyrus > Lathyrus oleraceus. The sequence continues at coordinate 24,823 of NW_026112764.1, read as the reverse complement.
AACACTCGTCCGTGTTAATCATTTCTTTATCAATACTCATTCGTATTGATTTTCAACACTCGTCTGTGTTTATCATTTCTTTGTCAATACTCGTCCGTATTGATTTTCAACACTCGTCCGTGTTAATCATTCCTTTGTCAATACTCGTCCGTATTGATTTTCAACACTCGTCCGTGTTAATCATTTCTTTGTCAATACTCGTCCGTATTGATTTTCAACACTCGTCCGTGTTAATCATTTCTTTGTCAATACTCGTCCGTATTGATTTTCAAACTCGTTCGTGTTAATCATTTCTTTGTTAATACTCGTCCATATTGATTTTCAACACTCGTCCGTGTTAATCATTTCTTTGTCAATACTCGTCCGTATTGATTTTCAACACTCGTCCGTGTTAATCATTCCTTTGTCAATACTCGTCCGTATTGATTTTCAACACTCATCCGTGTTAATCATTTCTTTGTCAATACTCGTCCATGCTAATCATTTCTTTGTCAATCATCGTCATTATTGATTTTCAACACTCGTCCGTGTTAATCATTTCTTTGTCAATACTCGTCCGTATTGATTTTCAACACTCGTCCGTGTTAATCATTTCTTTGTCAATACTCGTCCGTATTGATTTTCAACACTCGTCCGTGTTAATCATTCCTTTGTCAATACTCGTCCGTATTGATTTTCAACACTCGTCCGTGTTAATCATTCCTTTGTCAATACTCGTCCGTATTGATTTTCAAAACTCGTCCGTGTTAATCATTTCTTTGTCAATACTCATTCGTATTGATTTTCAACACTCGTCTGTGTTAATCATTTCTTTGTCAATACTCGTCCGTATTGATTTTCAACACTCGTCCGTGTTAATCATTTCTTTGTCAATACTCGTCCGTATTGATTTTCAACACTCGTCCGTGTTAATCATTTCTTTGTCAATACTCGTCCGTATTGATTTTCAACACTCGTCCGTGTTAATCATTTCTTTGTCAATACTCGTCCGTATTGATTTTCAACACTCGTCCGTGTTAATCATTTCTTTGTCAATACTCGTCCGTATTGATTTTCAACACTCGTCCGTGTTAATCATTTCTTTGTCAATACTCGTCGTATTGATTTTCAACACTCGTCCGTGTTAATCATTTCTTTGTCAATACTCGTCCGTATTGATTTTCAACACTCGTCCGTGTTAATCATTCCTTTGTCAATACTCGTCCGTATTGATTTTCAACACTCGTCCGTGTTAATCATTTCTTTGTCAATACTCGTCCGTATTGATTTTCAACACTCGTCCGTGTTAATCATTTCTTTGTCAATACTCGTCCGTATTGATTTTCAAAACTCGTTCGTGTTAATCATTTCTTTGTCAATACTCGTCCATATTGATTTTCAACACTCGTCCGTGTTAATCATTTCTTTGTCAATACTCGTCCGTATTGATTTTCAACACTCGTCCGTGTTAATCATTCTTTGTCAATACTCGTCCGTATTGATTTTCAACACTCGTCCGTGTTAATCATTTCTTTGTCAATACTCGTCCATGCTAATCATTTCTTTGTCAATCATCGTCCTATTGATTTTCAACACTCGTCCGTGTTAATCATTTCTTTGTCAATACTCGTCCGTATTGATTTTCAACACTCGTCCGTGTTAATCATTTCTTTGTCAATACTCGTCCGTATTGATTTTCAACACTCGTCCGTGTTAATCATTCCTTTGTCAATACTCGTCCGTATTGATTTTCAACACTCGTCCGTGTTAATCATTCCTTTGTCAATACTCGTCCGTATTGATTTTCAACACTCGTCCGTGTTAATCATTTCTTTGTCAATACTCATTCGTATTGATTTTCAACACTCGTCTGTGTTAATCATTTCTTTGTCAATACTCGTCCGTATTGATTTTCAACACTCGTCCGTGTTAATCATTTCTTTGTCAATACTCGTCCGTATTGATTTTCAACACTCGTCCGTGTTAATCATTTCTTTGTCAATACTCGTCCGTATTGATTTTCAACACTCGTCCGTGTTAATCATTTCTTTGTCAATACTCGTCCGTATTGATTTTCAACACTCGTCCGTGTTAATCATTTCTTTGTCAATACTCGTCCGTATTGATTTTCAACACTCGTCCGTGTTAATCATTTCTTTGTCAATACTCGTCCGTATTGATTTTCAACACTCGTCCGTGTTAATCATTTCTTTGTCAATACTCGTCCGTATTGATTTTCAACACTCGTCCGTGTTAATCATTTCTTTGTCAATACTCGTCCGTATTGATTTTCAACACTCGTCCGTGTTAATCATTTCTTTGTCAATACTCGTCCGTATTGATTTTCAACACTCGTCCGTGTTAATCATTTCTTTGTCAATACTCGTCCGTATTGATTTTCAAAACTCGTCCGTGTTAATCATTTCTTTGTCAATACTCGTCCGTATTGATTTTCAACACTCGTCCGTGTTAATCATTTCTTTGTCAATACTCGTCCGTATTGATTTTCAACACTCGTCCGTGTTAATCATTTCTTTGTCAATACTCGTCCGTATTGATTTTCAACACTCGTCCGTGTTAATCATTTCTTTGTCAATACTCGTCCGTATTGATTTTCAACACTCGTCCGTGTTAATCATTTCTTTGTCAATACTCGTCCGTATTGATTTTCAACACTCGTCCGTGTTAATCATTCCTTTGTCAATACTCGTCCGTATTGATTTTCAACACTCGTCCGTGTTAATCATTTCTTTGTCAATACTCGTCCGTATTGATTTTCAACACTCGTCCGTGTTAATCATTTCTTTGTCAATACTCGTCCGTATTGATTTTCAACACTCGTCCGTGTTAATCATTTCTTTGTCAATACTCGTCCGTATTGATTTTCAACACTCGTCCGTGTTAATCATTTCTTTGTCAATACTCGTCCGTATTGATTTTCAACACTCGTCCGTGTTAATCATTTCTTTGTCAATACTCGTCCGTATTGATTTTCAACACTCGTCCGTGTTAATCATTTCTTTGTCAATACTCGTCCGTATTGATTTTCAACACTCGTCCGTGTTAATCATTTCTTTGTCAATACTCGTCCGTATTGATTTTCAACACTCGTCCGTGTTAATCATTTCTTTGTCAATACTCGTTCGTATTGATTTTCAACACTCGTCTGTGTTAATCATTTCTTTGTCAATACTCGTCCGTATTGATTTTCAACACTCGTCCGTGTTAATCATTCCTTTGTCAATACTCGTCCGTATTGATTTTCAACACTCGTCCGTGTTAATCATTTCTTTGTCAATACTCGTCCGTATTGATTTTCAACACTCGTCCGTGTTAATCATTTCTTTGTCAATACTCGTCCGTATTGATTTTCAACACTCGTCCGTGTTAATCATTTCTTTGTCAATACTCGTCCGTATTGATTTTCAACACTCGTCCGTGTTAATCATTTCTTTGTCAATACTCGTCCGTATTGATTTTCAACACTCGTCCGTGTTAATCATTTCTTTGTCAATACTCGTCCGTATTGATTTTCAACACTCGTCCGTGTTAATCATTTCTTTGTCAATACTCGTCCGTATTGATTTTCAACACTCGTCCGTGTTAATCATTTCTTTGTCAATACTCGTCCGTATTGATTTTCAACACTCGTCCGTGTTAATCATTCCTTTGTCAATACTCGTCCGTATTGATTTTCAACACTCGTCCGTGTTAATCATTTCTTTGTCAATACTCGTCCGTATTGATTTTCAACACTCGTCCGTGTTAATCATTTCTTTGTCAATACTCGTCCGTATTGATTTTCAACACTCGTCCGTGTTAATCATTTCTTTGTCAATACTCGTCCGTATTGATTTTCAACACTCGTCCGTGTTAATCATTTCTTTGTCAATACTCGTCCGTATTGATTTTCAACACTCGTCCGTGTTAATCATTTCTTTGTCAATACTCGTCCGTATTGATTTTCAACACTCGTCCGTGTTAATCATTTCTTTGTCAATACTCGTCCGTATTGATTTTCAACACTCGTCCGTGTTAATCATTTCTTTGTCAATACTCGTCCGTATTGATTTTCAACACTCGTCCGTGTTAATCATTTCTTTGTCAATACTCATTCGTATTGATTTTCAACACTCGTCTGTGTTTATCATTTCTTTGTCAATACTCGTCCGTATTGATTTTCAACACTCGTCCGTGTTAATCATTCCTTTGTCAATACTCGTCCGTATTGATTTTCAACACTCGTCCGTGTTAATCATTTCTTTGTCAATACTCGTCCGTATTGATTTTCAACACTCGTCCGTGTTAATCATTTCTTTGTCAATACTCGTCCGTATTGATTTTCAACACTCGTCGTGTTAATCATTTCTTTGTCAATACTCGTCCGTATTGATTTTCAACACTCGTCCGTGTTAATCATTTCTTTGTCAATACTCGTCCGTATTGATTTTCAACACTCGTCCGTGTTAATCATTCCTTTGTCAATACTCGTCCGTATTGATTTTCAACACTCGTCCGTGTTAATCATTTCTTTGTCAATACTCGTCCATGTTAATCATTTCTTTGTCAATCATCGTCCGTATTGATTTTCAACACTCGTCCGTGTTAATCATTTCTTTGTCAATACTCGTCCGTATTGATTTTCAACACTCGTCCGTGTTAATCATTTCTTTGTCAATACTCGTCCGTATTGATTTTCAACACTCGTCCGTGTTAATCATTTCTTTGTCAATACTCGTCCGTATTGATTTTCAACACTCGTCCGTGTTAATCATTTCTTTGTCAATACTCGTCCGTATTGATTTTCAAAACTCGTCCGTGTTAATCATTTCTTTGTCAATACTCGTCCGTATTGATTTTCAACACTCGTCCGTGTTAATCATTTCTTTGTCAATACTCGTCCGTATTGATTTTCAACACTCGTCCGTGTTAATCATTTCTTTGTCAATACTCGTCCGTATTGATTTTCAACACTCGTCCGTGTTAATCATTTCTTTGTCAATACTCGTCCGTATTGATTTTCAACACTCGTCCGTGTTAATCATTTCTTTGTCAATACTCGTCCGTATTGATTTTCAACACTCGTCCGTGTTAATCATTTCTTTGTCAATACTCGTCCGTATTGATTTTCAACACTCGTCCGTGTTAATCATTTCTTTGTCAATACTCGTTCGTATTGATTTTCAACACTCGTCCGTGTTAATCATTTCTTTGTCAATACTCGTCCGTATTGATTTTCAACACTCGTCCGTGTTAATCATTCTTTGTCAATACTCGTCCGTATTGATTTTCAACACTCGTCCGTGTTAATCATTTCTTTGTCAATACTCGTCCGTATTGATTTTCAACACTCGTCCGTGTTAATCATTTCTTTGTCAATACTCGTCCGTATTGATTTTCAACACTCGTTCGTGTTAATCATTTCTTTGTCAATACTCGTCCGTATTGATTTTCAACACTCGTCCGTGTTAATCATTTCTTTGTCAATACTCGTCCGTATTGATTTTCAACACTCGTCCGTGTTAATCATTCTTTGTCAATACTCGTCCGTATTGATTTTCAACACTCGTCCGTGTTAATCATTTCTTTGTCAATACTCGTCCGTATTGATTTTCAACACTCGTCCGTGTTAATCATTTCTTTGTCAATACTCGTCCGTATTGATTTTCAACACTCGTCCGTGTTAATCATTTCTTTGTCAATACTCGTCCGTATTGATTTTCAACACTCGTCCGTGTTAATCATTCCTTTGTCAATACTCGTCCGTATTGATTTTCAACACTCGTCCGTGTTAATCATTCCTTTGTCAATACTCGTCCGTATTGATTTTCAACACTCGTCCGTGTTAATCATTTCTTTGTCAATACTCGTTCGTATTGATTTTCAACACTCGTCTGTGTTAATCATTTCTTTGTCAATACTCGTCCGTATTGATTTTCAACACTCGTCCGTGTTAATCATTTCTTTGTCAATACTCGTCCATATTGATTTTCAACACTCGTCCGTGTTAATCATTTCTTTGTCAATACTCGTCCGTATTGATTTTCAACACTCGTCCGTGTTAATCATTTCTTTGTCAATACTCGTCCGTATTGATTTTCAACACTCGTCCATGTTAATCATTTCTTTGTCAATACTCGTTCGTATTGATTTTCAACACTCGTCTGTGTTAATCATTTCTTTGTCAATACTCGTCCGTATTGATTTTCAACACTCGTCCGTGTTAATCATTCCTTTGTCAATACTCGTCCGTATTGATTTTCAACACTCGTCCGTGTTAATCATTTCTTTGTCAATACTCGTCCGTATTGATTTTCAACACTCGTCCGTGTTAATCATTTCTTTGTCAATACTCGTCCGTATTGATTTTCAAACTCGTTCGTGTTAATCATTTCTTTGTCAATACTCGTCCGTATTGATTTTCAACACTCGTCCGTGTTAATCATTTCTTTGTCAATACTCGTCCGTATTGATTTTCAACACTCGTCCGTGTTAATCATTTCTTTGTCAATACTCGTCCGTATTGATTTTCAACACTCGTCCGTGTTAATCATTTCTTTGTCAATACTCGTCCATGTTAATCATTTCTTTGTCAATCATCGTCATTATTGATTTTCAACACTCGTCCGTGTTAATCATTTCTTTGTCAATACTCGTCCGTATTGATTTTCAACACTCGTCCGTGTTAATCATTCCTTTGTCAATACTCGTCCGTATTGATTTTCAACACTCGTCCGTGTTAATCATTTCTTTGTCAATACTCGTCCGTATTGATTTTCAACACTCGTCCGTGTTAATCATTTCTTTGTCAATACTCGTCCGTATTGATTTTCAACACTCGTCCGTGTTAATCATTTCTTTGTCAATACTCATTCGTATTGATTTTCAACACTCGTCTGTGTTAATCATTTCTTTGTCAATACTCGTCCGTATTGATTTTCAACACTCGTCCGTGTTAATCATTTCTTTGTCAATACTCGTCCGTATTGATTTTCAACACTCGTCCGTGTTAATCATTTCTTTGTCAATACTCGTCCGTATTGATTTTCAACACTCGTCCGTGTTAATCATTTCTTTGTCAATACTCGTCCGTATTGATTTTCAACACTCGTCCGTGTTAATCATTTCTTTGTCAATACTCATCGTATTGATTTTCAACACTCGTCCGTGTTAATCATTTCTTTGTCAATACTCGTCCGTATTGATTTTCAACACTCGTCCGTGTTAATCATTCTTTGTCAATACTCGTCCGTATTGATTTTCAACACTCGTCCGTGTTAATCATTTCTTTGTCAATACTCGTCCGTATTGATTTTCAACACTCGTCCGTGTTAATCATTTCTTTGTCAATACTCGTCCGTATTGATTTTCAAAACTCGTCCGTGTTAATCATTTCTTTGTCAATACTCGTCCGTATTGATTTTCAACACTCGTCCGTGTTAATCATTTCTTTGTCAATACTCGTCCGTATTGATTTTCAACACTCGTCCGTGTTAATCATTTCTTTGTCAATACTCGTCCGTATTGATTTTCAACACTCGTCCGTGTTAATCATTTCTTTGTCAATACTCGTCCGTATTGATTTTCAACACTCGTCCGTGTTAATCATTTCTTTGTCAATACTCGTCCGTTTGTATCATTTCCTTTGTCAATACTCGTCCGTATTGATTTTCAACACTCGTCCGTGTTAATCATTTCTTTGTCAATACTCGTCCGTATTGATTTTCAAAACTCGTCCGTGTTAATCATTTCTTTGTCAATACTCGTCCGTATTGATTTTCAACACTCGTCCGTGTTAATCATTTCTTTGTCAATACTCGTCCGTATTGATTTTCAACACTCGTCCGTGTTAATCATTTCTTTGTCAATACTCGTCCGTATTGATTTTCAACACTCGTCCGTGTTAATCATTTCTTTGTCAATACTCGTCCGTGTTAATCATTTCTTTGTCAATCATCGTCCGTATTGATTTTCAACACTCGTCCGTGTTAATCATTTCTTTGTCAATACTCGTCCGTATTGATTTTCAACACTCGTCCGTGTTAATCATTCTTTGTCAATACTCGTCCGTATTGATTTTCAACACTCGTCCGTGTTAATCATTTCTTTGTCAATACTCGTCCGTATTGATTTTCAACACTCGTCCGTGTTAATCATTCCTTTGTCAATACTCGTCCGTATTGATTTTCAACACTCGTCCGTGTTAATCATTTCTTTGTCAATACTCGTCCGTATTGATTTTCAACACTCGTCCGTGTTAATCATTTCTTTGTCAATACTCGTCCGTATTGATTTTCAACACTCGTCCGTGTTAATCATTTCTTTGTCAATACTCGTCCGTATTGATTTTCAACACTCGTCCGTGTTAATCATTTCTTTGTCAATACTCGTCCGTATTGATTTTCAACACTCGTCCGTGTTAATCATTTCTTTGTCAATACTCGTCCGTATTGATTTTCAACACTCGTCCGTGTTAATCATTTCTTTGTCAATACTCATTCGTATTGATTTTCAACACTCGTCCGTGTTAATCATTTCTTTGTCAATACTCGTCCGTATTGATTTTCAACACTCGTCCGTGTTAATCATTTCTTTGTCAATACTCGTCCGTATTGATTTTCAACACTCGTCCGTGTTAATCATTTCTTTGTCAATACTCGTCCGTATTGATTTTCAACACTCGTCCGTGTTAATCATTTCTTTGTCAATACTCGTCCGTATTGATTTTCAACACTCGTCCGTGTTAATCATTTCTTTGTCAATACTCGTCCGTATTGATTTTCAACACTCGTCCGTGTTAATCATTTCTTTGTCAATACTCGTCCGTATTGATTTTCAACACTCGTCCGTGTTAATCATTCTTTGTCAATACTCGTCCGTATTGATTTTCAACACTCGTCCGTGTTAATCATTCTTTGTCAATACTCGTCCGTATTGATTTTCAACACTCGTCCGTGTTAATCATTTCTTTGTCAATACTCGTCCGTGTTAATCATTTCTTTGTCAATACTCGTCCGTATTGATTTTCAACACTCGTCCGTGTTAATCATTTCTTTGTCAATACTCGTCCGTATTGATTTTCAACACTCGTCCGTGTTAATCATTTCTTTGTCAATACTCGTCCGTATTGATTTTCAACACTCGTCCGTGTTAATCATTTCTTTGTCAATACTCGTCCGTATTGATTTTCAACACTCGTCCGTGTTAATCATTTCTTTGTCAATACTCGTCCGTATTGATTTTCAACACTCGTCCGTGTTAATCATTTCTTTGTCAATACTCGTTCGTATTGATTTTCAACACTCGTCCGTGTTAATCATTTCTTTGTCAATACTCGTCCGTATTGATTTTCAACACTCGTCCGTGTTAATCATTCCTTTGTCAATACTCGTCCGTATTGATTTTCAACACTCGTCCGTGTTAATCATTTCTTTGTCAATACTCGTCCGTATTGATTTTCAACACTCGTCCGTGTTAATCATTTCTTTGTCAATACTCGTCCGTATTGATTTTCAACACTCGTCCGTGTTAATCATTTCTTTGTCAATACTCGTCCGTATTGATTTTCAACACTCGTCCGTGTTAATCATTTCTTTGTCAATACTCGTCCGTATTGATTTTCAACACTCGTCCGTGTTAATCATTTCTTTGTCAATACTCGTCCGTATTGATTTTCAACACTCGTCCGTGTTAATCATTTCTTTGTCAATACTCGTCCATATTGATTTTCAACACTCGTCCGTGTTAATCATTTCTTTGTCAATACTCGTCCGTATTGATTTTCAACACTCGTCCGTGTTAATCATTTCTTTGTCAATACTCGTCCGTATTGATTTTCAACACTCGTCCGTGTTAATCATTTCTTTGTCAATACTCGTCCGTATTGATTTTCAACACTCGTCCGTGTTAATCATTCTTTGTCAATACTCGTCCGTATTGATTTTCAACACTCGTCCGTGTTAATCATTTCTTTGTCAATACTCGTCCGTATTGATTTTCAACACTCGTCTGTGTTAATCATTTCTTTGTCAATACTCGTCCGTATTGATTTTCAACACTCGTCCGTGTTAATCATTTCTTTGTCAATACTCGTCCGTATTGATTTTCAACACTCGTCCGTGTTAATCATTTCTTTGTCAATACTCGTCCGTATTGATTTTCAACACTCGTCCGTGTTAATCATTTCTTTGTCAATACTCGTCCGTATTGATTTTCAACACTCGTCCGTGTTAATCATTTCTTTGTCAATACTCGTTCGTATTGATTTTCAACACTCGTCCGTGTTAATCATTTCTTTGTCAATACTCGTCCGTATTGATTTTCAACACTCGTCCGTGTTAATCATTCTTTGTCAATACTCGTCCGTATTGATTTTCAACACTCGTCCGTGTTAATCATTTCTTTGTCAATACTCGTCCGTATTGATTTTCAACACTCGTCCGTGTTAATCATTTCTTTGTCAATACTCGTCCGTATTGATTTTCAAACTCGTCCGTGTTAATCATTTCTTTGTCAATACTCGTCCGTATTGATTTTCAACACTCGTCCGTGTTAATCATTTCTTTGTCAATACTCGTCCGTATTGATTTTCAACACTCGTCCGTGTTAATCATTCTTTGTCAATACTCGTCCGTATTGATTTTCAACACTCGTCCGTGTTAATCATTTCTTTGTCAATACTCGTCCGTATTGATTTTCAACACTCGTCCGTGTTAATCATTTCTTTGTCAATACTCGTCCGTATTGATTTTCAACACTCGTCCGTGTTAATCATTTCTTTGTCAATACTCGTCCGTATTGATTTTCAACACTCGTCCGTGTTAATCATTTCTTTGTCAATACTCGTCCGTATTGATTTTCAACACTCGTCCGTGTTAATCATTTCTTTGTCAATACTCGTCCGTATTGATTTTCAACACTCGTCCGTGTTAATCATTTCTTTGTCAATACTCGTCCGTATTGATTTTCAACACTCGTCCGTGTTAATCATTTCTTTGTCAATACTCGTCCGTATTGATTTTCAACACTCGTCGTGTTAATCATTTCTTTGTCAATACTCGTCGTATTGATTTTCAACACTCGTCCGTGTTAATCATTTCTTTGTCAATACTCGTCCGTATTGATTTTCAACACTCGTCCGTGTTAATCATTTCTTTGTCAATACTCGTCCGTATTGATTTTCAACACTCGTCCGTGTTAATCATTTCTTTGTCAATACTCGTCCGTATTGATTTTCAACACTCGTCCGTGTTAATCATTTCTTTGTCAATACTCGTCCGTATTGATTTTCAACACTCGTCCGTGTTAATCATTTCTTTGTCAATACTCGTCCGTATTGATTTTCAACACTCGTCCGTGTTAATCATTTCTTTGTCAATACTCGTCCGTATTGATTTTCAACACTCGTCCGTGTTAATCATTCTTTGTCAATACTCGTCCGTATTGATTTTCAACACTCGTCCGTGTTAATCATTCTTTGTCAATACTCGTCCATGCTAATCATTTCTTTGTCAATCATCGTCATTATGATTTTCAACACTCGTCCATGTTAATCATTTCTTTGTCAATACTCGTCCGTATTGATTTTCAACACTCGTCCGTGTTAATCATTTCTTTGTCAATACTCGTCCGTATTGATTTTCAACACTCGTCCGTGTAATCCTCTTTCAATATTGTTTTACTCGTCGTATTGATTTTTCAACACTCGTCCGTGTTAATCATTCTTTGTCAATACTCGTCCGTATTGATTTTCAACACTCGTCCGTGTTAATCATTCTTTGTCAATACTCGTCCGTATTGATTTTCAACACTCGTCCGTGTTAATCATTTCTTTGTCAATACTCGTCCGTATTGATTTTCAACACTCGCCGTGTTAATCATTTCTTTGTCAATACTCGTCCGTATTGATTTTCAACACTCGTCCGTGTTAATCATTTCTTTGTCAATACTCGTCCGTATTGATTTTCAACACTCGTCCGTGTTAATCATTTCTTTGTCAATACTCGTCCGTATTGATTTTCAACACTCGTCCGTGTTAATCATTTCTTTGTCAATACTCGTCCGTATTGATTTTCAACACTCGTCCGTGTTAATCATTTCTTTGTCAATACTCGTCCGTATTGATTTTCAACACTCGTCCGTGTTAATCATTTCTTTGTCAATACTCGTCCCGTATTGATTTTCAACACTCGTCCGTGTTAATCATTTCTTTGTCAATACTCGTCCGTATTGATTTTCAACACTCGTCCGTGTTAATCATTTCTTTGTCAATACTCGTCCGTATTGATTTTCAACACTCGTCCGTGTTAATCATTTCTTTGTCAATACTCGTCCGTATTGATTTTCAACACTCGTCCGTGTTAATCATTTCTTTGTCAATACTCGTCCGTATTGATTTTCAACACTCGTCCGTGTTAATCATTCTTTGTCAATACTCGTCCGTATTGATTTTCAACACTCGTCCGTGTTAATCATTTCTTTGTCAATACTCGTCCGTATTGATTTTCAACACTCGTCCGTGTTAATCATTTCTTTGTCAATACTCGTCCGTATTGATTTTCAACACTCGTCCGTGTTAATCATTTCTTTGTCAATACTCGTCCGTATTGATTTTCAATTTCAACACTCGTCCGTGTTAATCATTTCTTTGTCAATACTCGTCCGTATTGATTTTCAACACTCGTCCGTGTTAATCATTTCTTTGTCAATACTCGTCCGTATTGATTTTCAACACTCGTCCGTGTTAATCATTTCTTTGTCAATACTCGTCCGTATTGATTTTCAACACTCGTCCGTGTTAATCATTTTTTGTCAATACTCGTCCGTATTGATTTTCAACACTCGTCCGTGTTAATCATTTCTTTGTCAATACTCGTCCGTATTGATTTTCAACACTCGTCCGTGTTAATCATTTCTTTGTCAATACTCGTCCGTATTGATTTTCAACACTCGTCCGTGTTAATCATTTCTTTGTCAATACTCGTCCGTATTGATTTTCAACACTCGTCCGTGTTAATCATTCCTTTGTCAATACTCGTCCGTATTGATTTTCAACACTCGTCCGTGTTAATCATTCTTTGTCAATACTCGTCCGTATTGATTTTCAACACTCGTCCGTGTTAATCATTTCTTTGTCAATACTCGTCCGTATTGATTTTCAACACTCGTCCGTGTTAATCATTTCTTTGTCAATACTCGTCCGTATTGATTTTCAACACTCGTCCGTGTTAATCATTCTTTGTCAATACTCGTCCGTATTGATTTTCAACACTCGTCCGTGTTAATCATTTCTTTGTCAATACTCGTCCGTATTGATTTTCAACACTCGTCCGTGTTAATCATTTCTTTGTCAATACTCGTCCGTATTGATTTTCAACACTCGTCCGTGTTAATCATTTCTTTGTCAATACTCGTCCGTATTGATTTTCAACACTCGTCCGTGTTAATCATTTCTTTGTCAATACTCGTCCGTATTGATTTTCAACACTCGTCCGTGTTAATCATTTCTTTGTCAATACTCGTCCGTATTGATTTTCAACACTCGTCCGTGTTAATCATTTCTTTGTCAATACTCGTCCGTATTGATTTTCAAACACTCGTCCGTGTTAATCATTTCTTTGTCAATACTCGTCCGTATTGATTTTCAACACTCGTCCGTGTTAATCATTTCTTTGTCAATACTCGTCCGTATTGATTTTCAACACTCGTCCGTGTTAATCATTTCTTTGTCAATACTCGTCCGTATTGATTTTCAACACTCGTCCGTGTTAATCATTTCTTTGTCAATACTCGTCCGTATTGATTTTCAACACTCGTCCGTGTTAATCATTTCTTTGTCAATACTCGTCCGTATTGATTTTCAACACTCGTCCGTGTTAATCATTTCTTTGTCAATACTCGTCCGTATTGATTTTCAACACTCGTCCGTGTTAATCATTTCCTTTGTCAATACTCGTCCGTATTGATTTTCAACACTCGTCCGTGTTAATCATTTCTTTGTCAATACTCGTCCGTATTGATTTTCAACACTCGTCCGTGTTAATCATTTCTTTGTCAATACTCGTCCGTATTGATTTTCAACACTCGTCCGTGTTAATCATTCCTTTGTCAATACTCGTCCGTATTGATTTTCAACACTCGTCCGTGTTAATCATTCTTTGTCAATACTCGTCCGTATTGATTTTCAACACTCGTCCGTGTTAATCATTTCTTTGTCAATACTCGTCCGTATTGATTTTCAACACTCGTCCGTGTTAATCATTTCTTTGTCAATACTCGTCCGTATTGATTTTCAACACTCGTCCGTGTTAATCATTTCTTTGTCAATACTCGTCCGTATTGATTTTCAACACTCGTCCGTGTTAATCATTTCTTTGTCAATACTCGTCCGTATTGATTTTCAACACTCGTCCGTGTTAATCATTTCTTTGTCAATACTCGTCCGTATTGATTTTCAACACTCGTCCGTGTTAATCATTTCTTTGTCAATACTCGTCCGTATTGATTTTCAACACTCGTCCGTGTTAATCATTTCTTTGTCAATACTCGTCCGTATTGATTTTCAACACTCGTCCGTGTTAATCATTCTTTGTCAATACTCGTCCGTATTGATTTTCAACACTCGTCCGTGTTAATCATTCTTTGTCAATACTCGTCCGTATTGATTTTCAACACTCGTCCGTGTTAATCATTTCTTTGTCAATACTCGTCCGTATTGATTTTCAACACTCGTCCGTGTTAATCATTTCTTTGTCAATACTCGTCCGTATTGATTTTCAACACTCGTCCGTGTTAATCATTTCTTTGTCAATACTCGTCCGTATTGATTTTCAACACTCGTCGTGTTAATCATTTCTTTGTCAATACTCGTCCGTATTGATTTTCAACACTCGTCCGTGTTAATCATTTCTTTGTCAATACTCGTCCGTATTGATTTTCAACACTCGTCCGTGTTAATCATTTCTTTGTCAATACTCATCCGTATTGATTTTCAACACTCGTCCGTGTTTATCATTTCTTTGTCAATACTCGTCCGTATTGATTTTCAACACTCGTCCGTGTTAATCATTCCTTTGTCAATACTCGTCCGTATTGATTTTCAACACTCGTCCGTGTTAATCATTCTTTGTCAATACTCGTCCGTATTGATTTTCAACACTCGTCCGTGTTAATCATTTCTTTGTCAATACTCGTCCGTATTGATTTTCAAAACTCGTTCGTGTTAATCATTTCTTTGTTAATACTCGTCCATATTGATTTTCAACACTCGTCCGTGTTAATCATTTCTTTGTCAATACTCGTCCGTATTGATTTTCAACACTCGTCCGTGTTAATCATTCCTTTGTCAATACTCGTCCGTATTGATTTTCAACACTCGTCCGTGTTAATCATTTCTTTGTCAATACTCGTCCATGCTAATCATTTCTTTGTCAATCTCGTCATATTGATTTTCAACACTCGTCCGTGTTAATCATTTCTTTGTCAATACTCGTCCGTATTGATTTTCAACACTCGTCCGTGTTAATCATTCCTTTGTCAATACTCGTCCGTATTGATTTTCAACACTCGTCCGTGTTAATCATTTCTTTGTCAATACTCGTCCGTATTGATTTTCAACACTCGTCCGTGTTAATCATTCTTTGTCAATACTCGTCCGTATTGATTTTCAACACTCGTCCGTGTTAATCATTTCTTTGTCAATACTCGTCCGTATTGATTTTCAACACTCGTCCGTGTTAATCATTTCTTTGTCAATACTCGTCCGTATTGATTTTCAACACTCGTCCGTGTTAATCATTTCTTTGTCAATACTCGTCCGTATTGATTTTCAACACTCGTCCGTGTTAATCATTTCTTTGTCAATACTCGTCCGTATTGATTTTCAACACTCGTCCGTGTTAATCATTTCTTTGTCAATACTCGTCCGTATTGATTTTCAACACTCGTCCGTGTTAATCATTTCTTTGTCAATACTCGTCCGTATTGATTTTCAACACTCGTCCGTGTTAATCATTTCTTTGTCAATACTCGTCCGTATTGATTTTCAACACTCGTCCGTGTTAATCATTTCTTTGTCAATACTCGTCCGTATTGATTTTCAACACTCGTCCGTGTTAATCATTTTTTGTCAATACTCGTCCGTATTGATTTTCAACACTCGTCCGTGTTAATCATTTCTTTGTCAATACTCGTCCGTATTGATTTTCAACACTCGTTCGTGTTAATCATTTCTTTGTCAATACTCGTCCGTATTGATTTTCAACACTCGTCCGTGTTAATCATTTCTTTGTCAATACTCGTCCGTATTGATTTTCAACACTCGTCCGTGTTAATCATTCCTTTGTCAATACTCGTCCGTATTGATTTTCAACACTCGTCCGTGTTAATCATTTCTTTGTCAATACTCGTCCGTATTGATTTTCAACACTCCGTCCGTGTTAATCATTCCTTTGTCAATACTCGTCCGTATTGATTTTCAACACTCGTCCGTGTTAATCATTTCTTTGTCAATACTCGTCCGTATTGATTTTCAACACTCGTCCGTGTTAATCATTTCTTTGTCAATACTCGTCCGTATTGATTTTCAACACTCGTCCGTGTTAATCATTTCTTTGTCAATACTCGTCCGTATTGATTTTCAACACTCGTCCGTGTTAATCATTTCTTTGTCAATACTCGTCCGTATTGATTTTCAACACTCGTCCGTGTTAATCATTTCTGTGTCACTAATCGTGCCATTGCTAATCATTTCTTTGTCAATACTCGTCCGTATTGATTTTCAACACTCGTCCGTGTTAATCATTTCTTTGTCAATACTCGTCCGTATTGATTTTCAACACTCGTCCGTGTTAATCATTTCTTTGTCAATACTCGTCCGTATTGATTTTCAACACTCGTCCGTGTTAATCATTTCTTTGTCAATACTCGTCCGTATTGATTTTCAACACTCGTCCGTGTTAATCATTTCTTTGTCAATACTCGTCCGTATTGATTTTCAAAACTCGTCCGTGTTAATCATTTCTTTGTTAATACTCGTCCGTATTGATTTTCAACACTCGTCCGTGTTAATCATTTCTTTGTCAATACTCGTCCGTATTGATTTTCAACACTCGTCCGTGTTAATCATTCTTTGTCAATACTCGTCCGTATTGATTTTCAACACTCGTCCGTGTTAATCATTTCTTTGTCAATACTCGTCCGTGTTAATCATTTCTTTGTCAATACTCGTCCGTATTGATTTTCAACACTCGTCCGTGTTAATCATTTCTTTGTCAATACTCGTCCGTATTGATTTTCAACACTCGTCCGTGTTAATCATTCCTTTGTCAATACTCGTCCGTATTGATTTTCAACACTCGTCCGTGTTAATCATTCTTTGTCAATACTCGTCCGTATTGATTTTCAACACTCGTCCGTGTTAATCATTCTTTGTCAATACTCGTCCGTATTGATTTTCAACACTCGTCCGTGTTAATCATTTCTTTGTCAATACTCATCCGTATTGATTTTCAACACTCGTCTGTGTTAATCATTTCTTTGTCAATACTCGTCCGTATTGATTTTCAACACTCGTCCGTGTTAATCATTTCTTTGTCAATACTCGTCCGTATTGATTTTCAACACTCGTCCGTGTTAATCATTTCTTTGTCAATACTCGTCCGTATTGATTTTCAACACTCGTCCGTGTTAATCATTTCTTTGTCAATACTCGTCCGTATTGATTTTCAACACTCGTCCGTGTTAATCATTTCTTTGTCAATACTCGTCCATGCTATCATTCTGGTCAATCATCGTCGTATTGATTTTCAACACTCGTCCGTGTTAATCATTTCTTTGTCAATACTCGTCCGTATTGATTTTCAACACTCGTCCGTGTTAATCATTTCTTTGTCAATACTCGTCCGTATTGATTTTCAACACTCGTCCGTGTTAATCATTTCTTTGTCAATACTCGTCCGTATTGATTTTCAACACTCGTCCGTGTTAATCATTTCTTTGTCAATACTCGTCCGTATTGATTTTCAACACTCGTTCGTGTTAATCATTTCTTTGTCAATACTCGTCCGTATT
Organism: Lathyrus oleraceus; assembly: GCF_024323335.1. Taxonomy (NCBI): domain Eukaryota; kingdom Viridiplantae; phylum Streptophyta; class Magnoliopsida; order Fabales; family Fabaceae; genus Lathyrus; species Lathyrus oleraceus. Next base: position 6,775 of record NW_026112764.1, on the reverse strand, counting down.
GATTTTCAACACTCGTCCGTGTTAATCATTTCTTTGTCAATACTCGTCCGTATTGATTTTCAACACTCGTCCGTGTTAATCATTCTTTGTCAATACTCGTCCGTATTGATTTTCAACACTCGTCCGTGTTAATCATTTCTTTGTCAATACTCGTCCGTATTGATTTTCAACACTCGTCCGTGTTAATCATTTCTTTGTCAATACTCGTCCGTATTGATTTTCAACACTCGTCCGTGTTAATCATTTCTTTGTCAATACTCGTCCGTATTGATTTTCAACACTCGTCCGTGTTAATCATTTCTTTGTCAATACTCGTCCGTGTTAATCATTCCTTTGTCAATACTCGTCCGTATTGATTTTCAACACTCGTCCGTGTTAATCATTTCTTTGTCAATACTCGTCCGTATTGATTTTCAACACTCGTCCGTGTTAATCATTTCTTTGTCAATACTCGTCCGTATTGATTTTCAACACTCGTCCGTGTTAATCATTTCTTTGTCAATACTCGTCCGTATTGATTTTCAACACTCGTCCGTGTTAATCATTTCTTTGTCAATACTCGTCCGTATTGATTTTCAACACTCGTCCGTGTTAATCATTTCTTTGTCAATACTCGTCCGTATTGATTTTCAACACTCGTCCGTGTTAATCATTTCTTTGTCAATACTCGTCCGTATTGATTTTCAACACTCGTCCGTGTTAATCATTTCTTTGTCAATACTCGTCCGTATTGATTTTCAACACTCGTCCGTGTTAATCATTTCTTTGTCAATACTCGTCCGTATTGATTTTCAACACTCGTCCGTGTTAATCATTTCTTTGTCAATACTCGTCCGTATTGATTTTCAACACTCGTCCGTGTTAATCATTTCTTTGTCAATACTCGTCCGTATTGATTTTCAAAACTCGTTCGTGTTAATCATTTCTTTGTCAATACTCGTCCGTATTGATTTTCAACACTCGTCCGTGTTAATCATTTCTTTGTCAATACTCGTCCGTATTGATTTTCAACACTCGTCCGTGTTAATCATTCCTTTGTCAATACTCGTCCGTATTGATTTTCAACACTCGTCCGTGTTAATCATTTCTTTGTCAATACTCGTCCATGCTAATCATTTCTTTGTCAATCTCGTCCGTATTGATTTTCAACACTCGTCCGTGTTAATCATTTCTTTGTCAATACTCGTCCGTATTGATTTTCAACACTCGTCCGTGTTAATCATTTCTTTGTCAATACTCGTCCGTATTGATTTTCAACACTCGTCCGTGTTAATCATTTCTTTGTCAATACTCGTCCGTATTGATTTTCAACACTCGTCCGTGTTAATCATTTCTTTGTCAATACTCGTCCGTATTGATTTTCAAAACTCGTCCGTGTTAATCATTTCTTTGTCAATACTCATTCGTATTGATTTTCAACACTCGTCCGTGTTAATCATTTCTTTGTCAATACTCGTCCGTATTGATTTTCAACACTCGTCCGTGTTAATCATTTCTTTGTCAATACTCGTCCGTATTGATTTTCAACACTCGTCCGTGTTAATCATTTCTTTGTCAATACTCGTCCGTATTGATTTTCAACACTCGTCCGTGTTAATCATTTCTTTGTCAATACTCGTCCGTATTGATTTTCAACACTCGTCCGTGTTAATCATTTCTTTGTCAATACTCGTCCGTATTGATTTTCAACACTCGTCCGTGTTAATCATTTCTTTGTCAATACTCGTCCGTATTGATTTTCAACACTCGTCCGTGTTAATCATTTCTTTGTCAATACTCGTCCGTATTGATTTTCAACACTCGTCCGTGTTAATCATTCTTTGTCAATACTCGTCCGTATTGATTTTCAACACTCGTCCGTGTTAATCATTTCTTTGTCAATACTCGTCCGTATTGATTTTCAACACTCGTTCGTGTTAATCATTTCTTTGTCAATACTCGTCCGTGTTAATCATTTCTTTGTCAATACTCGTCCGTATTGATTTTCAACACTCGTCCGTGTTAATCATTTCTTTGTCAATACTCGTCCGTATTGATTTTCAACACTCGTCCGTGTTAATCATTTCTTTGTCAATACTCGTCCGTATTGATTTTCAACACTCGTCCGTGTTAATCATTTCTTTGTCAATACTCGTCCGTATTGATTTTCAACACTCGTCCGTGTTAATCATTTCTTTGTCAATACTCGTCCGTATTGATTTTCAACACTCGTCCGTGTTAATCATTTCTTTGTCAATACTCGTCCGTATTGATTTTCAACACTCGTCCGTGTTAATCATTTCTTTGTCAATACTCGTCCGTGTTAATCATTCCTTTGTCAATACTCGTCCGTATTGATTTTCAACACTCGTCCGTGTTAATCATTTCTTTGTCAATACTCGTCCGTATTGATTTTCAACACTCGTCCGTGTTAATCATTTCTTTGTCAATACTCGTCCGTATTGATTTTCAACACTCGTCCGTGTTAATCATTTCTTTGTCAATACTCGTCCGTATTGATTTTCAACACTCGTCCGTGTTAATCATTTCTTTGTCAATACTCGTCCGTATTGATTTTCAACACTCGTCCGTGTTAATCATTTCTTTGTCAATACTCGTCCGTATTGATTTTCAACACTCGTCCGTGTTAATCATTTCTTTGTCAATACTCGTCCGTATTGATTTTCAACACTCGTCCGTGTTAATCATTTCTTTGTCAATACTCGTCCGTATTGATTTTCAACACTCGTCCGTGTTAATCATTTCTTTGTCAATACTCGTCCGTATTGATTTTCAACACTCGTCCGTGTTAATCATTTCTTTGTCAATACTCGTCCGTATTGATTTTCAACACTCGTCCGTGTTAATCATTTCTTTGTCAATACTCGTCCGTATTGATTTTCAACACTCGTCGTGTTAATCATTTCTTTGTCAATACTCGTCCGTATTGATTTTCAACACTCGTCCGTGTTAATCATTTCTTTGTCAATACTCGTCCGTATTGATTTTCAACACTCGTCCGTGTTAATCATTTCTTTGTCAATACTCGTCCGTATTGATTTTCAACACTCGTCCGTGTTAATCATTTCTTTGTCAATACTCGTCAATGTTAATCATTTCTTTGTCAATCATCGTCATATTGATTTTCAACACTCGTCCGTGTTAATCATTTCTTTGTCAATACTCGTCCGTATTGATTTTCAACACTCGTCCGTGTTAATCATTCCTTTGTCAATACTCGTCCGTATTGATTTTCAACACTCGTCCGTGTTAATCATTCTTTGTCAATACTCGTCCGTATTGATTTTCAACACTCGTCCGTGTTAATCATTCTTTGTCAATACTCGTCCGTATTGATTTTCAACACTCGTCCGTGTTAATCATTCTTTGTCAATACTCGTCGTATTGATTTTCAACACTCGTCCGTGTTAATCATTTCTTTGTCAATACTCGTCCGTATTGATTTTCAACACTCGTCCGTGTTAATCATTTCTTTGTCAATACTCGTCCGTATTGATTTTCAACACTCGTCCGTGTTAATCATTTCTTTGTCAATACTCGTCCGTATTGATTTTCAACACTCGTCCGTGTTAATCATTTCTTTGTCAATACTCGTCCGTATTGATTTTCAACACTCGTCCGTGTTAATCATTTCTTTGTCAATACTCGTCGTATTGATTTTCAACACTCGTCTGTTAATCATTTCTTTGTCAATACTCGTCCGTATTGATTTTCAACACTCGTCCGTGTTAATCATTCTTTGTCAATACTCGTCCGTATTGATTTTCAACACTCGTCCGTGTTAATCATTTCTTTGTCAATACTCGTCCGTATTGATTTTCAACACTCGTCCGTGTTAATCATTTCTTTGTCAATACTCGTCCGTATTGATTTTCAACACTCGTCCGTGTTAATCATTTCTTTGTCAATACTCGTCCTGCTAATCATTTCTTTGTCAATCATCGTCATTATTGATTTTCAACACTCGTCCGTGTTAATCATTTCTTTGTCAATACTCGTCCGTATTGATTTTCAACACTCGTCCGTGTTAATCATTTCTTTGTCAATACTCGTCCGTATTGATTTTCAACACTCGTCCGTGTTAATCATTTCTTTGTCAATACTCGTCCGTATTGATTTTCAACACTCGTCCGTGTTAATCATTTCTTTGTCAATACTCGTCCGTATTGATTTTCAACACTCGTCCGTGTTAATCATTTCTTTGTCAATACTCGTCCGTATTGATTTTCAACACTCGTCCGTGTTAATCATTTCTTTGTCAATACTCGTCGTGTTAATCATTCCTTTGTCAATACTCGTCCGTATTGATTTTCAACACTCGTCCGTGTTAATCATTTCTTTGTCAATACTCGTCCGTATTGATTTTCAACACTCGTCCGTGTTAATCATTTCTTTGTCAATACTCGTCCGTATTGATTTTCAACACTCGTCGTGTTAATCATTTCTTTGTCAATACTCGTCCGTATTGATTTTCAACACTCGTCCGTGTTAATCATTTCTTTGTCAATACTCGTCCGTATTGATTTTCAACACTCGTCCGTGTTAATCATTTCTTGTCAATACTCGTCATGTTAATCATTTCTTTGTCAATACTCGTCAGTATTGATTTTCAACACTCGTCCGTGTTAATCATTTCTTTGTCAATACTCGTCCGTATTGATTTTCAACACTCGTCCGTGTTAATCATTCTTTGTCAATACTCGTCCGTATTGATTTTCAACACTCGTCCGTGTTAATCATTTCTTTGTCAATACTCGTCCGTATTGATTTTCAACACTCGTCCGTGTTAATCATTTCTTTGTCAATACTCGTCCGTGTTAATCATTCCTTTGTCAATACTCGTCCGTATTGATTTTCAACACTCGTCCGTGTTAATCATTTCTTTGTCAATACTCGTCCGTATTGATTTTCAACACTCGTCCGTGTTAATCATTTCTTTGTCAATACTCGTCCGTATTGATTTTCAACACTCGTCCGTGTTAATCATTTCTTTGTCAATACTCGTCCGTATTGATTTTCAACACTCGTCCGTGTTAATCATTTCTTTGTCAATACTCGTCCGTATTGATTTTCAACACTCGTCCGTGTTAATCATTCTTTGTCAATACTCGTCCGTATTGATTTTCAACACTCGTCCGTGTTAATCATTTCTTTGTCAATACTCGTCCGTATTGATTTTCAACACTCGTCCGTGTTAATCATTTCTTTGTCAATACTCGTCCGTATTGATTTTCAACACTCGTCCGTGTTAATCATTTCTTTGTCAATACTCGTCCGTATTGATTTTCAACACTCGTCCGTGTTAATCATTTCTTTGTCAATACTCGTCCGTGTTAATCATTTCTTTGTCAATACTCGTCCGTATTGATTTTCAACACTCGTCGTGTTAATCATTCTTTGTCAATACTCGTCCGTATTGATTTTCAACACTCGTCCGTGTTAATCATTTCTTGTCAATACTCGTCCGTATTGATTTTCAACACTCGTCCGTGTTAATCATTTCTTTGTCAATACTCGTCCGTATTGATTTTCAACACTCGTCCGTGTTAATCATTTCTTTGTCAATACTCGTCCGTATTGATTTTCAACACTCGTCCGTGTTAATCATTCCTTTGTCAATACTCGTCCGTATTGATTTTCAACACTCGTCCGTGTTAATCATTCTTTGTCAATACTCGTCCGTATTGATTTTCAACACTCGTCCGTGTTAATCATTTCTTTGTCAATACTCGTCCGTATGATTTTCAACACTCGTCTGTGTTAATCATTTCTTTGTCAATACTCGTCCGTATTGATTTTCAACACTCGTCCGTGTTAATCATTTCTTTGTCAATACTCGTCCGTATTGATTTTCAACACTCGTCCGTGTTAATCATTTCTTTGTCAATACTCGTCCGTATTGATTTTCAACACTCGTCCGTGTTAATCATTTCTTTGTCAATACTCGTCCATGCTAATCATTTTCTTTGTCAATATCATCGTCATTATTGATTTTCAACACTCGTCCGTGTTAATCATTCTCTGTCAATACTCGTCCGTATTGATTTTCAACACTCGTCCGTGTTAATCATTTCTTTGTCAATACTCGTCCGTATTGATTTTCAACACTCGTCCGTGTTAATCATTCCTTTGTCAATACTCGTCCGTATTGATTTTCAACACTCGTCCGTGTTAATCATTCCTTTGTCAATACTCGTCCGTATGATTTTCAACACTCGTCCGTGTTAATCATTTCTTTGTCAATACTCGTTCGTATTGATTTTCAACACTCGTCCGTGTTAATCATTTCTTTGTCAATACTCGTCCGTATTGATTTTCAACACTCGTCCGTGTTAATCATTTCTTTGTCAATACTCGTCCATTGATTTTCAACACTCGTCCGTGTTAATCATTTCTTTGTCAATACTCGTCCGTATTGATTTTCAACACTCGTCCGTGTTAATCATTTCTTTGTCAATACTCGTCCGTATTGATTTTCAACACTCGTCCGTGTTAATCATTTCTTTGTCAATACTCGTTCGTATTGATTTTCAACACTCGTCTGTGTTAATCATTTCTTTGTCAATACTCGTCCGTATTGATTTTCAACACTCGTCCGTGTTAATCATTCCTTTGTCAATACTCGTCCGTATTGATTTTCAACACTCGTCCGTGTTAATCATTCTTTGTCAATACTCGTCCGTATTGATTTTCAACACTCGTCCGTGTTAATCATTTCTTTGTCAATACTCGTCCGTATTGATTTTCAACACTCGTTCGTGTTAATCATTTCTTT
>NW_026112763.1:0-64722 GCF_024323335.1 Lathyrus oleraceus | reverse complement strand
GTGGGAATGATGAAAATCTTGATATTAAATCCATGATATTTGACTGAACTGTGTGAATCATGAAAATGTGATGTTAAACCCATGAAATTTGATTGAATTGTGGGAATAATGAAAATCTTGATTTTAAACCCATGATATTTGACTGAACTGTGTGAATCAGGAAAATGCGATATTAAACCCATTATATTTGATTAAATTTTGGGAATGATGAAAATGATGATGTTAAACCCATGCAATTTGATTGAATTGTGGGAATAAATGAAAATATTGTTGTTAAAACCATGAAATTTGATTGAATTATGTGAATGATGAAATTTTTGTTATTAAACCCATAAAATTTGATTGAATTGTGTGAATAATGAAAATGTTGTTGTTAAACCAATGAAATTTGATTGAATTGTGGGAATGATGAAAATGTTGCTGTTAAACCCATGAAATTTGATTGAATTGTGTGAATATTGAAAATTTTATTGTTAAACCTATAATATTTGATTGAATTGTGGGAATGATGAAAATGTGAGGTTAAACGCATGAAATTTGATTGAATTGTGGGAATGATGAAAATGATGCTTATAAACCCATGAAATTTGATTGAGTTGTGGGATTAAATGAAAATATTATTGTTAAAACCATGAAATTTGATTGAATTATGTGAATGATAAAAAAATTGTTGTTAAACCCATAAAATTTAATTGACTTGTGTGAATGATGAAAATGTTGTTGTTAAACCCATGAAATTTGATTGAATTGTGGGAATGATGAAAATCTTGATTTTAAACCCATGATATTTGACTGAACTGTGTGAATCAGGAAAATGCGATGTTAAACCCATTATATTTGATTGAATTTTGGGAATGATGAAAATGACGATGTTAAACCCATGCAATTTGATTGAATTGTGGGAATAAATGAAAATATTGTTGTTAAAACCATGTAATTTGATTGAATTGTGTGAATGATGAAATTTTGTTTGTGTTAAACCCATAAAATTTGATTGAATTGTGTGAATGATGAAAATGTTGATGTTAAACCCATGAAATTTGATTGAATTGTGGGAATGATGAAAATGTTGATGTTAAACCCATGAAATTTGATTGAACTGCGTGAATGATGAAAATTTTGTTGTTAAACCCATGAAATTTGATTGGATTGTGTGAATGATGAAACGTTGTTGTTAAACCCATAAAATTTGATTGAATTGTGTGAATGATGAAAATGTTGTTGTTAAACCAATGAAATTTGATTGAATTGTGGGAATGATGAAAATGTTGATGTTAAACCCATGAAATTTGATTGAATTGTGTGAATGATGAAAATTTGTTGTTAAACCCATGAAATTTGATTGAATTGTGGGAATGATGAAAATGTGATGTTAAACCCATGAAATTTGATTGAATTGTGGTAATGATGAAAATGTTGATGTTAAACCCATGAAATTTGATTGAATTGTGGGAATGATGAAAATGTTGTTGTTAAACCCATGAAATTTAATTACATTCTGTGCATGATGAAAATGTTGTTGTTAAAGTTAGGAAATTTGATTGAATTGTGTGAATGATGAAAACTTGTTGGTTAAACCTATGAAATTTGATTGAATTGTGGAAATGATGATATGTTGATGTTAAACCCATTAAATTTGATTGAATTGTGTGAATAATAAAAATGTTGTTGTTAATCCTATGAAATTTGATTAAATTGTGTGAATAATGAAAATGTTGTTGTTAAAGTTAGGAAATTTGATTGAATTGTGTGAATGATGAAAACTTTGTTGTGAAACCTATGAAATTTGATTGAATTGTGGAAATGATGAAATGTTGATGTTAAACCCATGAAATTTGATTGAATTGTGGGAATAATTGATCGGTCACCATTTCAATTGAATTCCCGCCGTTAATCCGACATATTTTCATCACTTTGGTAAGATTTATGTTTGTTTTTAGTTGCTTTGGAGTCATTTATCATGTTTTGTTGGTTTGGTATCGCATTGCATTCGATTACAAGTTTATGTCAAAAAGATCTCGTTTATGCTTCGTTTGGTAGTGTCATTGTTACAGGCCATTGCACAGGTTTAAAAGCAAGAATGGTGAAGTTATGGACACTCTGAAAGGCAAAAATATGAAGAAACAGCAGGTCAACACGGGCACCCGTGTGCCACAACACTGCCCATGTTGTTGATCAGGCAGAGCAAAAGAGGAGAAGAAAAACAGAGATCAACACGGGCACCCGTGTTCCACCACACGACCGTGTTGATTAAAACAGTGCATTAACACGGGCACCCGTGTGTAGGAACACGACCCGTGTTGTTGCCTCTGTAGCTTGTGCTGAAAATAATTAATTATGGAGAACAACACGGCCACCCGTGTGGTGACACACGGCCGTGTTGATTGGACGCAGCTTGGAAAACCTAATTTTTGCTTTGTGAACCGATTCTACTCATTAAGGGTAGTTTGGACCTTTTGCTTGGAAGAGATTCATCTGAAGCTATAAGAAGGCTTGGAAGAGAAAGAAGAACGCACCTTTTGACAGACGAAAGAAAACATTGCATTTGAGAAGATAGCGAATACGAAGGATTTGAAGACGGCGAGATTCAAGGGCATCAACCATTGAAGATCAAACTCTCCTGATTCTTTGTAATGTCTAATCTTTACATTATGAGTTCTTTAAGTACTATGAGAGGCTAAACCCCCTGATGCTAGGGGGGTGGTCCTGATGTTATCGCATGCTATGAATTTGAACCAATGATTTCTTGATTACTATGTTACGTATTTCAATTCAATTGTGTGATGTTATTATGCTTTTGTATTGGAAAAATACAAATTGATCTATGACTTCCAATAACAGGATTGTGATTGTTAGGGTTTTCACACAATTGGGTTTATGAATGCATCATCTAGGACTAGTAACTTTCGTAAATCACCGTAAACCTTGATATTTTGTATGATTAAAACCAATGATTAATTGAATGGACATTTGAGTAAGAATTGTTAGTTTGATAGTTTCTTCCTTAAGGACTTAAGTAAGAACATTCTGAGGTAAGGTGATTGAATGTTTCATATGTATTAAAGAAATCGTGACTGAATTCATAACCAGTTAACTCAACCGCTCACCCTAGCATATTTTATCTTAATCAATTATTTTTACTCTTTGTGTGTTTACTATTATAAATTCCAAAACAACCCAACCATTATCTTTTTGTTCTGATAGAATCAAATTAAAATAAGTATTTCCTGCGCAATCCTTGAGATCGATACTTGGAAATAAAACTCCTTATTACTACATCGGTAAAAATAGTACACTTGCTATTTTTCCGATCAAGTTTTTGGCGCCGTTGCCGGGGATTACCAAACTACATATTTTAATTTCTATTCTATCGAAATTTTGTTGCTCGCCAAATAAAATTTTATCTGTGACAATTTTGTTATTCAATTCTAATCTTTGTCTAACTTGTTTATGCGAGGTAAGGCCTCAGCGGATTTTCCTTTTGACGCAGATCCAGAAAGAACTCTTCGCGCTAGACTCAGACAAGCTAAGAGAAAGAAACTGGAATTAGCAGAGAAAGCGGAGGAAGAAGTTGTTTCAGTCCACTCAGAGAATTCAGATTCAGACGCGGAAACAGTTTCTGAAATCATGGCTGCTAATCCACCACCACCAGAGAGACTCCTCGGTGACTATGGTGGATCCAACACCCCGGGTGGTCGTATGACAATTGTCAACCAACCGGTTAATGTGGAACAATTTCAGCTGCATCCCAGCACCATCAATCAACTCGAAAGACGGTCCTTCTCTAGAAGAGTGAATGAAGATGCCAACAAGCATCTGCAAAGATTTTTAACCATGAGCACAACACTGAAAATGCCTGGACATAGCGAAGAAGCAGTCCGACTTCGTATGTTCCCATTCACTTTAGCAGATGAGGCTGAAGAGTGGTTTTATTCCTTACCTGTTGGTAGTATCACTACATGGGAGCACATGGAAACAACATTCTTGCAGGAGTATTTTCCCGCATCGGTGTCATTGCAGAAAAGATATGAGATCCTAAACTTCAAACAGAAGGAGGGTGAGTCACTAGGAGATGCCTACAAACGATTCAAGAGAATCCCAGTGGCTTGTCCTACTCACAACATGGATGAAACTGAACAAATGCAAATGTTTGTCAATGGTCTTCGAATTCAAACAAGACAAATCCTTGATTCCGCAGCTGGTGGCTCAGCCAACTTTGCAACAGCCACCGGTATGAAGAAGATAATTGAAGCTATTGCCTCGAACGAGCATTTAGAGTTATATGACAGGGTATCAAGCAAATCGGCAGTTATTGACTTGAAACGGGAAACAAATAAACAGGTGAAAATTGAAGAAGCTGTTGCTGCGGAGGTAGAAAAAAGGTTGAGAGCACTAAACATAGGTGCTCAGAAAGTGGCTCAAGTGCAACAGGCACCGAGTGAAGTGTGTGACATTTGCAATGGACCACACAATACTGTTCATTGTTTTGCAACACCGCAACAGATCGAAGATATAAATTTTTTAAAGCAGAACAATCCCTACTCCAACACATACAATCCGGGGTGGAAAAATCATCCCAATTTTGCATGGAAAGATCAAAGAGGGAACGTGCAACAGCAGGCACAGGGTCAATATCAAAATCAATATCAGCAGCAGCAACAACAGGTACCTAAGAAGGCAGATTGGGAGATCGCAAATGAAAAGATGGCAGCTCACAACATCCAATTCCAAGAGGAAACTCGAAATAATCAGAAGAACACTACAGCATCCATAAAAAATCTTGAAATTCAGATGGGTCAAATCGCCCAACAGTTAGCCTCAAACTCCCATGCACCTTGCACGCTTCCTAGTGTGACAGTTGTTAATCCCCGTGATCAAAGTCACATTAAAGCTGCTAAGGAACCACAAGTTGATGAACAAGTTGAAGAAGATGGATTGTTGGAAGTTAACTTGGAGATTAGAGAAGAGCCGAAATAAACTGAAGAAGTAGTGGTCAAGCCGACAAGCCAGCAAGAGAAACAAAAACCAAAGATCATTCTTCCTTTTCCGACAAGAACAAAGAAGAAAGATCTCCATGATTTTTTTTTGAGAAATTCTTAGAATTATTCAAGAAGCTCGAGATCAACATACCTTTTGCTGAAGCGCTGGAACAGATGCCGATCTATGCCAAATTCATGAAAGACATCATATCAAAGAAAAGGTCGATCGACAGCGAGCCAGTCATGCTAACTGAAACTTGTAGTGCTATTTTGCAGGGCCTAAAAATTCTGATGAAGAAAAAAGATAGAGGTGCAGTCACTATTCCGTGTACCATTGGAGATAGATCATTCAAAAAGGCACTGATCGATTTGGGAGTAAGTGTGAGTCTAATGCCCCTCTCAATTTACAAAAAACTTGAGTTAGGGGAGGTGCAGGATACTCGCATGACACTGCAGTTTGCGGATCATTCTATGAAGAGACCCTATGGTATAGCAACAAATGTTCTGGTGAAGATTGATAAATTTGTATTCCCGGTGGATTTTGTGATACTCGAGATGCCGAAAGATGAGGAGATTCCTCTCATATTGGGAAGACCTTTCTTGGAAACTGGAAGATGCATGATAGATATTGAGGAAGGAACCATGACCCTCAAAGTTTATGATGAAAAACTCAAAATTGATGTGAGGGATACTATGAAATTCAAGGATGACGAAGGGGCGAGTAAAAGTATTGAAGTGTTAGATACAGTTTTTGCTCAATCTATACAGATTACAACACCCAAGCTTCCTTTGGAGAGAGTTTTGAGTTTATCTATTGTTGAGGATACTGAAGGAATTGATGAGAAAGAATCCGAAGTGGTAGCGATGTTAAAGGAACAACCGCCTTGGGTTTGTTCCCGACCACAACGGTGGGAGGAGCTTCGACCTAAAACATCTTCAGAATCAAAACAGGATATAAAAAAGGGGATGGAGTTGAAACAACTACCAGAACATCTCAAATATGTCTTTCTTGACAATGAGGAAAAATGTCCAGCAATCATCAATTCAGGTTTGAGAGAGACCCAAGAAGGAGAGCTAATCAAAGTCCTAAAGAAATACAAGGGTGCTATTGGGTGGGCGATGGACGAATTGAAAGGAATCAACCCGACAATGTGTATGCACAAGATTTTGATGGAGGATAATCAAAAACCGGTCGTTCAACCTCAAAGAAGACTGAATCCAGCCATGAAAGAAGTTGTTCGCAAGGAGGTTGTGAAACTTTTAGATGCGGGGTTAATTTACCCAATATCTGACAGTTCGTGGGTAAGCCCAGTTCATGTGGTACCAAAGAAGGGAGGGACAACTGTGATAAAAAATGAGAAAAATGAGTTGATCCCCACCCGTACTGTTACAGGTTGGAGAGTTTGCATAGACTATAGAAGACTGAACACTGCTACAAGGAAGGATCATTTTCCTTTACCTTTTATCGATCAGATGTTGGAAAGATTGGCAGGTCATGATTTCTACTGTTTTCTGGATGGGTACTCAGGGTACAACCAAATTGCTGTGGCACCTGAGGATCAAGAAAAAACAGTGTTTGTAACACCCCGATAAAAATATGATAATTATTTAATTTAAGTTAATAGTATATTTATTAATTTAATTAAATAATTGGATTATTATTGGATTAGTATTATTGGAATAATAAAGTTGGAATATATATAAGGTCCCATTTGGTAAAAAGGGTTGTTACGTGAAAACAGAGAAGCGACTGGAAAGTGGAGAAAGGGAGGAGAAGAGGCTAGGGCTCAGGAGGAGAATTCACGATTGTTGAAGGTCAAAGAATCAATTGCCGGATTAACTCAGGTAAGGGGGGTTTATCGTCGTTTAATGGGTATTATGGGTTAACATGTAATGGGTAGTGATAAGCCATTGAATTGACCCTAATTTGGATGATGAATGTTGCAAATTGTGATGACCAAATTACGTTAAAAACTGTGATTGAATCTATAGTTGGGTGAGTCGTAGTTTTCTGGACGTGTAGCTTTTTACGGAATTGAAATCGGAGGTCCGGAAGTCCTCCGACGGCGAAAAATGCGGGGGATTCTGCATTCTGTTCGTGTTAGCGCAAGAACAGCTTTCTGTCTTGCGTTAACCGGTTAACCCAGGGTGTTAACCGGTTAACACTGTTATGAATTATGAGAAATTGCTGTCTGTCTTGCGTTAACCGGTTAACCCAGGGCGTTAACCGGTTAACACTGTTAAAATTGGCCAGGAAACGTGTTCTGTGTTGCGTTAACCGGTTAACCCAGGGCGTTAACCGGTTAACACTGTTGGAAAAGTGAAAAATTGATATTTAAATAGTGTGTACGTTCTGGAATGGAATTGTGTGTACACATTTGATGATTGGCCTATATGGGTGAATGATATACTGATGTATGATATAGTAGGGATCATTTCCCGTTGTTTTGAGCAGTATAGGTATTAGTAGAGCGTGCTAATGCTGTGATTGATTATTTGGCATAATATGAATATGATTCTGTGATAAATATGCTGATGATGTATGATGGTATGCATAATGCTGTGAATGTATCTGTTATGTATGCAATTGTGAATGGACTGTTTATGGCTTAGAGTGTGAGCATATGTCCATTGTGGATTGTTGTTGATGTTGCATGCTAGGTGATTTAGCGTGCATAATATGGCCTTTATGGTGGTAGCTAATTCCCATGGTGAGGAATTAGTGAGTGAGTTATTGTGGATTGTTGTTGATGTTTGCATGCTAGGTGATTTAGCGTGCATAGCATAGCCCTTGGGGTGGTAGCTAATTCCCATGGTGAGGAATTAGTGAGTGAGTCACTAGGTCTCAAATGAGTGGGACTAGTGAGCTTGGTAGCCGTATCTGGGTTTGATCGGTGAGGTTGAACTATGTGTTCACGAATAGTCGGTACCGCATGCATGGAGTCTTATTGCATAATGTATGTATGACGTATAATATGAATGGATGTATTCCAATATTATACGGGTGTTTTGTGTTGTGTTGTGTTGAGTATGATTATGAGTTGAGGTTGCCGTTGCTGAATGTGTGATCTGATTTGGGTGATGAAATGTGTTAAATTACTTAGCATTACATGATATTTTATAATGCTTATTATATCGATTGAGGAACTCACCCTTACAACTATGTTTCAGGTAACGAGCAGTGATTGAGTAGAAGCTAGTGCTTGGAGTCTAGTGTAGTTCCTTAGTGGGTCATGCTCTGGTAGATGTAACATCGGGACGGGATGTTTTACTTTGTTTTTATTGTGGTTGTTGAACAGTTTTACCTGTAATGTGATTACATGGTTTGCATGATTGATTTGACCTCTATCCGCTGCGTATTGTGCAATGTTTTATTTTGATTAATAAATGAGCATGACAAACTATTTTGGTGAATGGTGTCAAGTGTCAAGTGTGACACCCTTAAATTGCATATCTACTCTGATTTATATTTTGTTGAATTAATTAGCATTACATGATATTTTATAATGCTTATTATATCGATTGAGGAACTCACCCTTACAACTATGTTTCAGGTAACGAGCAGTGATTGAGTAGAAGCTAGTGCTTGGAGTCTAGTGTAGTTCCTTAGTGGGTCATGCTCTGGTAGATGTAACATCGGGACGGGATGTTTTACTTTGTTTTTATTGTGGTTGTTGAACAGTTTTACCTGTAATGTGATTACATGGTTTGCATGATTGATTTGACCTCTATCCGCTGCGTATTGTGCAATGTTTTATTTTGATTAATAAATGAGCATGACAAACTATTTTGGTGAATGGTGTGAAGTGTCAAGTGTGACAGCCTTAAATTGCATATCTACTCTGATTTATATTTTGTTGAATTAATTAGCATTACATGATATTTTATAATGCTTATTATATCGATTGAGGAACTCACCCTTACAACTATGTTTCAGGTAACGAGCAGTGATTGAGTAGAAGCTAGTGCTTGGAGTCTAGTGTAGTTCCTTAGTGGGTCATGCTCTGGTAGATGTAACATCGGGACGGGATGTTTTACTTTGTTTTTATTGTGGTTGTTGAACAGTTTTACCTGTAATGTGATTACATGGTTTGCATGATTGATTTGACCTCTATCCGCTGCGTATTGTGCAATGTTTTATTTTGATTAATAAATGAGCATGACAAACTATTTTGGTGAATGGTGTGAAGTGTCAAGTGTGACACCCTTAAATTGCATATCTACTCTGATTTATATTTTGTTGAATTAATTAATTATTGGGGTATTTTAGAAGGGTGTTACATTAGTGGTATCAGAGCATAGTCGGTCGAGTCGAGTCGTAATTATTCTGTTTCCCTATACGTGATAGGTGTTGTGTAACCCTATCAGTACTTATTGTTTTAGCTTGTTGGGTTTTTAGAATAGAGATGGCTGGAAGAGGTAGAGATGATGCTGCGATTGCTGAGGCTCTGGGTATGCTAGCTGGAGTACTTGGAGGAAATCCGAATGTTGTGGGGCTGGGAGCTACTCGTCAACTGAGTGAGTTCCAGAAGAACAATCCTCCAATGTTCAAGGGAGCATACGATCCAGATGGTGCTCAGAAGTGGTTGAAGGAGATCGAGAGGATCTTCCGAGTGACTGAGTGTGCCGATAACCAGAAGGTCAGGTTCGGTACGCATATGCTGTCTGAGGAAGCAGATGATTGGTGGGTTGCTGCCCGCACTGAGTTGGAAGTTGCTGGGAGTGTTGAGATCACTTGGGCGGTGTTCAAAGAGAGATTCCTGAGGAAGTACTTTCCAGAGGATGTCAGAGGAAAGAAAGAGATGAAGTTCTTAGAATTGAAGCAGAGCTGTCGAAGTATTACACTCCCTATGATGAGGCAGTAGCAGATGGGGCAGAGTTGTTTATGCTGTTAGCGACTTTGGAGGCTAAAGATAAACTGGCGATTTGCGATCTAGCCGTGGTGTGTGATTTTCCTGATGTGTTTCCTGAAGAAGTGAATGAATTACCGCCAGAGCGTGAAGTTGAGTTCTCGATTGATTTGGTACCTGGTACTAGGCCGATATCGATGGCTCCGTACCGTATGTCTGCTGTTGAGTTAGCTGAATTGAAGAGTCAGCTGGAAGATCTGTTGGATAAGAAATTTATTCGTCTGAGTGTGTCACCGTGGGGTGCACCAGTGTTATTGGTTAAGAAGAAAGAAGGTACTATGAGGTTGTGTGTGGACTACAGGCAACTGAATAAAGTGACGATCAAGAATCGGTATCCTTTGCCGAGGATTGATGATTTGATGGATCAGTTGGTTGGTGCGAGTGTGTTCAGCAAAATAGATTTGAGATCGGGGTATCATCAGATACGTGTGAAAACTGAGGATATTCAGAAGACTGCTTTCAGAACAAAGTATGGACATTATGAGTATTCTGTAATGCCTTTTGGTGTGACTAATGCGCCTGGGGTATTTATGGAGTATATGAATAGGATTTTCCATCCGTACCTAGACAAGTTTGTTGTGGTGTTTATTGACGATATTTTGGTGTATTCGAAATCTGAAGAAGAGCATGCTGAACATTTGAGAGTGGTTTTAGGAGTTCTACGAGAAAAGAAGTTATTTGCTAAACTGTCAAAGTGTGAATTTTTGTTAGAAGAGGTTAGTTTTCTTGGTCATGTGATTTCAAGAGGTGGTGTTACTGTTGATCCTTCTAAGATAAAAGCGGTATCTAAGTGGGAAGCCCCGAAGTCAGTTTCTGAGATAAGGAGTTTTCTTGGACTTGCAGGTTATTATAGGAAATTCATTGAGGGATTTTCTAAGTTGGCATTACCGTTGACGATGTTGACTAGAAAGGGGCAAGCGTTTGTTTGGGACTCAAAATGTGAAGAAGGTTTCCAAGAGTTAAAGAGAAGGTTGACTACTGCTCCTATTCTGATATTACCAAGTCCATCGGAACCCTTTGAGGTTTACTGTGATGCTTCATTGTTGGGTTTGGGTGGTGTTTTGATGCAGAATAAGCAGGTTGTAGCTTATGCTTCGAGACAACTGAAGGTTCATGAGAGGAACTATCCGACACACGATTTAGAGTTGGCAGCTGTGGTATTTGTTCTGAAGTTATGGAGGCATTACTTGTACGGGTCAAGATTTGAGGTTTTCAGTGACCATAAAAGTTTAAAGTATTTGTTTGATCAGAAAGAGATGAATATGAGACAGAGGAGATGGTTAGAGTTTCTGAAGGATTATGACTTTGGTTTGAATTACCATCTGGGTAAAGCAAACGTAGTGGCTGATGCATTGAGTCGGAAATCATTGCATATGTCTATGTTAATGGTTAAGGAATTGGATTTAATTGAGCAGTTTAGAGACTTGAGTTTGGTGTGTGAGAGTACTCACAATAGTGTTAAATTGGGAATGTTGAAGTTAACGAGTGGTATTCTGGATGAGATTAGAGAGGGTCAGAAATCCGATGTGCTTTTGGTTGATAAGTTGACTCTAGTGAATCAAGGTCAAGGTGGTGAATTCAGAGTTAATGAGAATGGTGTTTTGAAATTTGGTAATCGGGTGTGTATTCCGGATGTTATCGAACTTAAGAAGAGTATTCTTGAGGAAGGACATCGTAGTGGCCTGAGTACTCATCCTGGGGATACGAAGATGTATCATGATTTGAAAAAGTTATTTTGGTGGCCGGGAATGAAAAGAGAAATTGCGAGTTTTGTTTATTCCTGTTTGACTTGTCAGAAGTCAAAGATTGAGCATCAGAAGCCGTCTGGGCTAATGCAACCGTTGGCTATTCCAGAGTGGAAGTGGGATAGTATCAGTATGGATTTTGTTTCTGGTTTACCGAAGACAATTAAGAATTTTGAAGCTATTTGGGTGATTGTTGACAGATTGACAAAATCGGCTCATTTCATTCCGATCAGAATGGATTATCCGTTAGAGAGATTAGCTGAGTTGTATATTGAGAAAATTGTAAGTTTGCATGGTATTCCGTCGAGTATTGTTTCGGACAGAGATCCTAGATTTACATCGAAGTTCTGGGAAGGTTTGCAGAGGGCTTTGGGAACTAAGCTGAGATTGAGTTCTGCATATCATCCGCAGACTGATGGTCAGACTGAGAGGACGATTCAGTCACTGGAGGATCTTTTGAGGGCTTGCATTTTGGAAAAGGGAGGTGCTTGGGATTGTTATTTACCTTTGATTGAGTTTACCTACAACAATAGTTTTCATTCGAGCATTGGTATGGCACCGTTTGAAGCTTTGTATGGTAGGAGATGTCGGACACCTTTATGTTGGTATGAGTCCGGTGAGAGTGCTGTGGTTGGACCGGAGATTGTTCAACAAACTACGAAAAAGATTAAGATGATTCAGGAGAAGATGAGGATTGCTCAGAGTCGTCAAAAGAGTTATCACGACAAGAGGAGGAAGTCACTTGAGTTTCAAGAGGGAGATCATGTGTTTCTTCGTGTTACTCCGATAACTGGGGTTGGTCGAGCTTTGAAGTCGAAGAAGTTGACACCTCGATTTATTGGTCCTTATCAGATTTTGGAGAGGATAGGGGAGGTAGCCTATCGTAACGCTTTACCGCCGTCACTTGCGAATTTGCATGAGGTTTTTCATGTGTCTCAGTTGAGGAGGTACATTCCTGATCCGTCGCATGTGGTCCAAGTAGATTATGTACAGGTGAGAGATAACCTGACTGTTGAAACATCACCTATGAGGATCGAGGATCGAGAGTTGAAGCAGTTGCGGGGTAAAGAGATTGCTTTGGTAAAGGTAGCTTGGGGAGGACCAGCAGGTGGCAATGTGACTTGGGAACTTGAGAGTCAGATGAAGGAGTCTTATCCTGAGTTATTCGCTTGAGGTATGTTTTCGAGGACGAAAACTCTTTTAGTGGGGGAGAGTTGTAACACCCCGATAAAAATATGATAATTATTTAATTTAAGTTAATAGTATATTTATTAATTTAATTAAATAATTGGATTATTATTGGATTAGTATTATTGGAATAATAAAGTTGGAATATATATAAGGTCCCATTTGGTAAAAAGGGTTGTTACGTGAAAACAGAGAAGCGACTGGAAAGTGGAGAAAGGGAGGAGAAGAGGCTAGGGCTCAGGAGGAGAATTCACGATTGTTGAAGGTCAAAGAATCAATTGCCGGATTAACTCAGGTAAGGGGGGTTTATCGTCGTTTAATGGGTATTATGGGTTAACATGTAATGGGTAGTGATAAGCCATTGAATTGACCCTAATTTGGATGATGAATGTTGCAAATTGTGATGACCAAATTACGTTAAAAACTGTGATTGAATCTATAGTTGGGTGAGTCGTAGTTTTCTGGACGTGTAGCTTTTTACGGAATTGAAATCGGAGGTCCGGAAGTCCTCCGACGGCGAAAAATGCGGGGGATTCTGCATTCTGTTCGTGTTAGCGCAAGAACAGCTTTCTGTCTTGCGTTAACCGGTTAACCCAGGGTGTTAACCGGTTAACACTGTTATGAATTATGAGAAATTGCTGTCTGTCTTGCGTTAACCGGTTAACCCAGGGCGTTAACCGGTTAACACTGTTAAAATTGGCCAGGAAACGTGTTCTGTGTTGCGTTAACCGGTTAACCCAGGGCGTTAACCGGTTAACACTGTTGGAAAAGTGAAAAATTGATATTTAAATAGTGTGTACGTTCTGGAATGGAATTGTGTGTACACATTTGATGATTGGCCTATATGGGTGAATGATATACTGATGTATGATATAGTAGGGATCATTTCCCGTTGTTTTGAGCAGTATAGGTATTAGTAGAGCGTGCTAATACTATGATTGATTATTTGGCATAATATGAATATGATTCTGTGATAAATATGCTGATGATGTATGATGGTATGCATAATGCTGTGAATGTATCTGTTATGTATGCAATTGTGAATGGACTGTTTATGGCTTAGAGTGTGAGCATATGTCCATTGTGGATTGTTGTTGATGTTGCATGCTAGGTGATTTAGCGTGCATAATATGGCCTTTATGGTGGTAGCTAATTCCCATGGTGAGGAATTAGTGAGTGAGTTATTGTGGATTGTTGTTGATGTTTGCATGCTAGGTGATTTAGCGTGCATAGCATAGCCCTTGGGGTGGTAGCTAATTCCCATGGTGAGGAATTAGTGAGTGAGTCACTAGGTCTCAAATGAGTGGGACTAGTGAGCTTGGTAGCCGTATCTGGGTTTGATCGGTGAGGTTGAACTATGTGTTCACGAATAGTCGGTACCGCATGCATGGAGTCTTATTGCATAATGTATGTATGACGTATAATATGAATGGATGTATTCCAATATTATACGGGTGTTTTGTGTTGTGTTGTGTTGAGTATGATTATGAGTTGAGGTTGCCGTTGCTGAATGTGTGATCTGATTTGGGTGATGAAATGTGTTAAATTACTTAGCATTACATGATATTTTATAATGCTTATTATATCGATTGAGGAACTCACCCTTACAACTATGTTTCAGGTAACGAGCAGTGATTGAGTAGAAGCTAGTGCTTGGAGTCTAGTGTAGTTCCTTAGTGGGTCATGCTCTGGTAGATGTAACATCGGGACGGGATGTTTTACTTTGTTTTTATTGTGGTTGTTGAACAGTTTTCCCTGTAATGTGATTACATGGTTTGCATGATTGATTTGACCTCTATCCGCTGCGTATTGTGCAATGTTTTATTTTGATTAATAAATGAGCATGACAAACTATTTTGGTGAATGGTGTCAAGTGTCAAGTGTGACACCCTTAAATTGCATATCTACTCTGATTTATATTTTGTTGAATTAATTAGCATTACATGATATTTTATAATGCTTATTATATCGATTGAGGAACTCACCCTTACAACTATGTTTCAGGTAACGAGCAGTGATTGAGTAGAAGCTAGTGCTTGGAGTCTAGTGTAGTCCTTAGTGGGTCATGCTCTGGTAGATGTAACATCGGGACGGGATGTTTTACTTTGTTTTTATTGTGGTTGTTGAACAGTTTTACCTGTAATGTGATTACATGGTTTGCATGATTGATTTGACCTCTATCCGCTGCGTATTGTGCAATGTTTTATTTTGATTAATAAATGAGCATGACAAACTATTTTGGTGAATGGTGTGAAGTGTCAAGTGTGACAGCCTTAAATTGCATATCTACTCTGATTTATATTTTGTTGAATTAATTAGCATTACATGATATTTTATAATGCTTATTATATCGATTGAGGAACTCACCCTTACAACTATGTTTCAGGTAACGAGCAGTGATTGAGTAGAAGCTAGTGCTTGGAGTCTAGTGTAGTTCCTTAGTGGGTCATGCTCTGGTAGATGTAACATCGGGACGGGATGTTTTACTTTGTTTTTATTGTGGTTGTTGAACAGTTTTACCTGTAATGTGATTACATGGTTTGCATGATTGATTTGACCTCTATCCGCTGCGTATTGTGCAATGTTTTATTTTGATTAATAAATGAGCATGACAAACTATTTTGGTGAATGGTGTGAAGTGTCAAGTGTGACACCCTTAAATTGCATATCTACTCTGATTTATATTTTGTTGAATTAATTAATTATTGGGGTATTTTAGAAGGGTGTTACATTAGTGGTATCAGAGCATAGTCGGTCGAGTCGAGTCGTAATTATTCTGTTTCCCTATACGTGATAGGTGTTGTGTAACCCTATCAGTACTTATTGTTTTAGCTTGTTGGGTTTTTAGAATAGAGATGGCTGGAAGAGGTAGAGATGATGCTGCGATTGCTGAGGCTCTGGGTATGCTAGCTGGAGTACTTGGAGGAAATCCGAATGTTGTGGGGCTGGGAGCTACTCGTCAACTGAGTGAGTTCCAGAAGAACAATCCTCCAATGTTCAAGGGAGCATACGATCCAGATGGTGCTCAGAAGTGGTTGAAGGAGATCGAGAGGATCTTCCGAGTGACTGAGTGTGCCGATAACCAGAAGCTCAGGTTCGGTACGCATATGCTGTCTGAGGAAGCAGATGATTGGTGGGTTGCTGCCCGCACTGAGTTGGAAGCTGCTGGGAGTGTTGAGATCACTTGGGCGGTGTTCAAAGAGAGATTCCTGAGGAAGTACTTTCCAGAGGATGTCAGAGGAAAGAAAGAGATGAAGTTCTTAGAATTGAAGCAGAGCTGTCGAAGTATTACACTCCCTATGATGAGGCAGTAGCAGATGGGGCAGAGTTGTTTATGCTGTTAGCGACTTTGGAGGCTAAAGATAAACTGGTGATTTGCGATCTAGCCGTGGTGTGTGATTTTCCTGATGTGTTTCCTGAAGAAGTGAATGAATTACCGCCAGAGCGTGAAGTTGAGTTCTCGATTGATTTGGTACCTGGTACTAGGCCGATATCGATGGCTCCGTACCGTATGTCTGCTGTTGAGTTAGCTGAATTGAAGAGTCAGCTGGAAGATCTGTTGGATAAGAAATTTATTCGTCCGAGTGTGTCACCGTGGGGTGCACCAGTGTTATTGGTTAAGAAGAAAGAAGGTACTATGAGGTTGTGTGTGGACTACAGGCAACTGAATAAAGTGACGATCAAGAATCGGTATCCTTTGCCGAGGATTGATGATTTGATGGATCAGTTGGTTGGTGCGAGTGTGTTCAGCAAAATAGATTTGAGATCGGGGTATCATCAGATACGTGTGAAAATTGAGGATATTCAGAAGACTGCTTTCAGAACAAGGTATGGACATTATGAGTATTCTGTAATGCCTTTTGGTGTGACTAATGCGCCTGGGGTATTTATGGAGTATATGAATAGGATTTTCCATCCGTACCTAGACAAGTTTGTTGTGGTGTTTATTGACGATATTTTGGTGTATTCGAAATCTGAAGAAGAGCATGCTGAACATTTGAGAGTGGTTTTAGGAGTTCTACGAGAAAAGAAGTTATTTGCTAAACTGTCAAAGTGTGAATTTTTGTTAGAAGAGGTTAGTTTTCTTGGTCATGTGATTTCAAGAGGTGGTGTTACTGTTGATCCTTCTAAGATAAAAGCGGTATCTAAGTGGGAAGCCCCGAAGTCAGTTTCTGAGATAAGGAGTTTTCTTGGACTTGCAGGTTATTATAGGAAATTCATTGAGGGATTTTCTAAGTTGGATTACCGTTGACGATGTTGACTAGAAAGGGGCAAGCGTTTGTTTGGGACTCAAAATGTGAAGAAGGTTTCCAAGAGTTAAAGAGAAGGTTGACTACTGCTCCTATTCTGATATTACCAAGTCCATCGGAACCCTTTGAGGTTTACTGTGATGCTTCATTGTTGGGTTTGGGTGGTGTTTTGATGCAGAATAAGCAGGTTGTAGCTTATGCTTCGAGACAACTGAAGGTTCATGAGAGGAACTATCCGACACACGATTTAGAGTTGGCAGCTGTGGTATTTGTTCTGAAGTTATGGAGGCATTACTTGTACGGGTCAAGATTTGAGGTTTTCAGTGACCATAAAAGTTTAAAGTATTTGTTTGATCAGAAAGAGCTGAATATGAGACAGAGGAGATGGTTAGAGTTTCTGAAGGATTATGACTTTGGTTTGAATTACCATCTGGGTAAAGCAAACGTAGTGGCTGATGCATTGAGTCGGAAATCATTGCATATGTCTATGTTAATGGTTAAGGAATTGGATTTAATTGAGCAGTTTAGAGACTTGAGTTTGGTGTGTGAGAGTACTCACAATAGTGTTAAATTGGGAATGTTGAAGTTAACGAGTGGTATTCTGGATGAGATTAGAGAGGGTCAGAAATCCGATGTGCTTTTGGTTGATAAGTTGACTCTAGTGAATCAAGGTCAAGGTGGTGAATTCAGAGTTAATGAGAATGGTGTTTTGAAATTTGGTAATCGGGTGTGTATTCCGGATGTTATCGAACTTAAGAAGAGTATTCTTGAGGAAGGACATCGTAGTGGCCTGAGTATTCATCCTGGGGCTACGAAGATGTATCATGATTTGAAAAAGTTATTTTGGTGGCCGGGAATGAAAAGAGAAATTGCGAGTTTTGTTTATTCCTGTTTGACTTGTCAGAAGTCAAAGATTGAGCATCAGAAGCCGTCTGGGCTAATGCAACCGTTGGCTATTCCAGAGTGGAAGTGGGATAGTATCAGTATGGATTTTGTTTCTGGTTTACCGAAGACAATTAAGAATTTTGAAGCTATTTGGGTGATTGTTGACAGATTGACAAAATCGGCTCATTTCATTCCGATCAGAATGGATTATCCGTTAGAGAGATTAGCTGAGTTGTATATTGAGAAAATTGTAAGTTTGCATGGTATTCCGTCGAGTATTGTTTCGGACAGAGATCCTAGATTTACATCGAAGTTCTGGGAAGGTTTGCAGAGGGCTTTGGGAACTAAGCTGAGATTGAGTTCTGCATATCATCCGCAGACTGATGGTCAGACTGAGAGGACGATTCAGTCACTGGAGGATCTTTTGAGGGCTTGCATTTTGGAAAAGGGAGGTGCTTGGGATTGTTATTTACCTTTGATTGAGTTTACCTACAACAATAGTTTTCATTCGAGCATTGGTATGGCACCGTTTGAAGCTTTGTATGGTAGGAGATGTCAGACACCTTTATGTTGGTATGAGTCCGGTGAGAGTGCTGTGGTTGGACCGGAGATTGTTCAACAAACTACGAAAAAGATTAAGATGATTCAGGAGAAGATGAGTATTGCTCAGAGTCGTCAGAAGAGTTATCACGACAAGAGGAGGAAGTCACTTGAGTTTCAAGAGGGAGATCATGTGTTTCTTCGTGTTACTCCGATAACTGGGGTTGGTCGAGCTTTGAAGTCGAAGAAGTTGACACCTCGATTTATTGGTCCTTATCAGATTTTGGAGAGGATAGGGGAGGTAGCCTATCGTAACGCTTTACCGCCGTCACTTGCGAATTTGCATGAGGTTTTTCATGTGTCTCAGTTGAGGAGGTACATTCCTGATCCGTCGCATGTGGTCCAAGTAGATTATGTACAGGTGAGAGATAACCTGACTGTTGAAACATCACCTATGAGGATCGAGGATCGAGAGTTGAAGCAGTTGCGGGGTAAAGAGATTGCTTTGGTAAAGGTAGCTTGGGGAGGACCAGCAGGTGGCAATGTGACTTGGGAACTTGAGAGTCAGATGAAGGAGTCTTATCCTGAGTTATTCGCTTGAGGTATGTTTTCGAGGACGAAAACTCTTTTAGTGGGGGAGAGTTGTAACACCCCGATAAAAATATGATAATTATTTAATTTAAGTTAATAGTATATTTATTAATTTAATTAAATAATTGGATTATTATTGGATTAGTA
The DNA here is from genome assembly GCF_024323335.1 of Lathyrus oleraceus. Classification (NCBI taxonomy): domain Eukaryota; kingdom Viridiplantae; phylum Streptophyta; class Magnoliopsida; order Fabales; family Fabaceae; genus Lathyrus; species Lathyrus oleraceus. The sequence goes on along the minus strand of NW_026112763.1, from coordinate 45,487 downwards.
TTATTGGAATAATAAAGTTGGAATATATATAAGGTCCCATTTGGTAAAAAGGGTTGTTACGTGAAAACAGAGAAGTGACTGGAAAGTGGAGAAAGGGAGGAGAAGAGGCTAGGGCTCAGGAGGAGAATTCACGATTGTTGAAGGTCAAAGAATCAATTGCCGGATTAACTCAGGTAAGGGGGGTTTATCGTCGTTTAATGGGTATTATGGGTTAACATGTAATGGGTAGTGATAAGCCATTGAATTGACCCTAATTTGGATGATGAATGTTGCAAATTGTGATGACCAAATTACGTTAAAAACTGTGATTGAATCTATAGTTGGGTGAGTCGTAGTTTTCTGGACGTGTAGCTTTTTACGGAATTGAAATCGGAGGTCCGAAAGTCCTCCGACGGCGAAAAATGCGGGGGATTCTGCATTCTGTTCGTGTTAGCGCAGGAACAGCTTTCTGTCTTGCGTTAACCGGTTAACCCAGGGTGTTAACCGGTTAATACTGTTATGAATTATGAGAAATTGCTATCTGTCTTGCGTTAACCGGTTAACCCAGGGCGTTAACCGGTTAACACTGTTAAAATTGGCCAGGAAGCGTGTTCTGTGTTGCGTTAACCGGTTAACCCAGGGCGTTAACCGGTTAACACTGTTGGAAAAGTGAAAAATTGATATTTAAATAGTGTGTACGTTCTGGAATGGAATTGTGTGTACACATTTGATGATTGGCCTATATGGGTGAATGATATACTGATGTATGATATAGTAGGGATCATTTCCCGTTGTTTTGAGCAGTATAGGTATTAGTAGAGCGTGCTAATACTGTGATTTTTATTATTTGGCATAATATGAATATGATTCTGTGATAAATATGCTGATGATGTATGATGGTATGCATAATGCTGTGAATGTATCTGTTATGTATGCAATTGTGAATGGACTGTTTATGGCTTAGAGTGTGAGCATATGTCCATTGTGGATTGTTGTTGATGTTGCATGCTAGGTGATTTAGCGTGCATAGTATGGCCTTTATGGTGGTAGCTAATTCCCATGGTGAGGAATTAGTGAGTGAGTTATTGTGGATTGTTGTTAATGTTTGCATGCTAGGTGATTTAGCGTGGATAGCATAGCCCTTGGGGTGGTAGCTAATTCCCATGGTGAGGAATTAGTGAGTGAGTCACTAGGTCTCAAATGAGTGGGACTAGTGAGCTTGGTAGCCGTATCTGGGTTTGATCGGTGAGGTTGAACTATGTGTTCACGAATAGTCGGTACCGCATGCATGGAGTCTTATTGCATAATGTATGTATGACGTATAATATGAATGGATGTATTCCAATATTATACGGGTGTTTTGTGTTGTGTTGTGTTGAGTATGATTATGAGTTGAGGTTGCCGTTGCTGAATGTGTGATCTGATTTGGGTGATGAAATGTGTTAAATTACTTAGCATTACATGATATTTTATAATGCTTATTATATCGATTGAGGAACTCACCCTTACAACTATGTTTCAGGTAACGAGCAGTGATTGAGTAGAAGCTAGTGCTTGGAGTCTAGTGTAGTTCCTTAGTGGGTCATGCTCTGGTAGATGTAACATCGGGACGGGATGTTTTACTTTGTTTTTATTGTGGTTGTTGAACAGTTTTACCTGTAATGTGATTACATGGTTTGCATGATTGATTTGACCTCTATCCGCTGCGTATTGTGCAATGTTTTATTTTGATTAATAAATGAGCATGACAAACTATTTTGGTGAATGGTGTGAAGTGTCAAGTGTGACACCCTTAAATTGCATATCTACTCTGATTTATATTTTGTTGAATTAATTAATTATTGGGGTATTTTAGAAGGGTGTTACAGCGTTCACATGCCCATATGGAATCTTTGCTTATAGAAGAATGCCATTTGGTTTATGCAACGCACCTGCGACATTTCAGAGGTGCATGACATCCATATTTTCCGATATGCTTGAGAAGCATATGGAGGTGTTTATGGATGATTTTTCGGTTTTTGGATCTTCTTTCGAAAATTGTTTGTATAATCTTTCACTTGTGCTGGAAAGATGTCAACAAACCAATCTAATTCTGAATTGGGAAAAGTGTCACTTCATGGTGAGAGAAGGGATAGTACTAGGTCATAAAATTTCCCATCAAAGGATAGAAGTTGACAAGGCAAAAGTGCAAGTAATCACCAATCTCCCTCATCCGGTGAATGAGAAAGGGATACGAAGTTTCTTGGGACATGCAGGATTCTATCGTAGGTTCATAAAAGATTTCTCCAAGATCGCAAAACCTTTGACTAGCCTGCTTGTGAAGGATACTCCGTTTCTGTTTGACAAAAAGTGCAACGAAGCCTTCGAGACTCTGAAAAGTAAATTGGTGTCTACTCCTATAGTGATCTCGCCTGACTGGTCTCTACCCTTTGAGATAATGTGCGATGCGAGCGATATAGCAGTAGGGGCAGTCTTGGGGCAAAGAAAAGACAAACGCCTCCACATTATCTACTATGCTAGCCATGTGTTGAATCCAGCCCAGATGAATTATGCAACTACAGAGAAGGAGTTACTGGCGGTGGTTCATGCCTTTGACAAATTTCGACAATACTTTTTGGGAACAAAGGTAATTGTTTATACTGACCATGCTGCGTTGAAATATCTTTTTTCTAAACAGGACTCGAAGCCAAGGCTGCTCAGATGGATCTTGCTGTTGCAAGAATTTGACCTTGAAATTCGAGACAAAAAAGGGTGTGAAAACACTGTTGCTGACCACCTATCTCGAATGTCTCCGATTGAAGAGACGGAAGAGAAATATCCCATAAAGGACAAGTTTATAGATGAAAGAATCCTCGCGGTGGTGGGTGTTCCTTGGTTTGCTGACTACGCAAACTACCTGGTGGGTGGTATAATTCCTGATGACTTTGATTATAACAAAAAGAAAAAGTTTCTTCATGATTGCAGGTTTTATTTGTGGGATGAACCATTCTTGTATAAGAAAGGGGTAGACGCACTAATTCGTCGATGTGTCCCTGAGGAAGAACAAAATGCAGTCTTAAAGGCATGTCATGACTCAGATTATGGGGGACACTTTAGTGGAGACAGGACAGCCGCAAAAGTCCTACAATCAGGGTTGTACTGGCCCACGTTGTTTAAGGATGCCCAAGTCGTTGTGAAGGAATGTGACAGATGCCAACGGACAGGAAATATTTCTAGGAGGAATCAGATGCCTCAAAAGGGCATGCTTGAAGTGGAATTATTTGATGTTTGGGGGATAGACTTTATGGGGCCATTTCCACCCTCATTTGGAAAAAATTATATTCTGGTGGCGGTGGACTATGTCTCCAAATGGGTGGAAGCCGTAGCCCTCCCTTCTAATGACGCGAGAGCAGCGGTAAACTTCCTTAAACAAAACATCTTCTCAAGGTTTGGTGTGCCTAGAGCACTTATCAGTGATGAAGGAACACATTTCTTGAATAAGCTCATGGAGAACTTATTGAAGAAATATAATGTGAAGCACAAGATTGCCACACCATATCATCCCCAAACGAGTGGGCAAGTTGAAGTGTCTAATCGGCAAATTAAAAAGATTTTGGAAAAGATAGTGAGTGCTTCACGAAAAGATTGGGCAATCAAATTGGATGACGCGTTATGGGCGTACCAAACCGCTTTCAAAACACCAATTGGCATGTCTCCGTATCAGCTGATTTATGGTAAGGCTTGTCATCTTCCTCTGGAATTAGAGCACAAAGCCTTTTGGGCATCCAAGTTCTTAAATTGTGATCTTGCAAAAGCCGGTGAATCCCGAATTCTTCAACTTCACGAGTTAGAAGAATTTCGTAATCAGGCATATGAGAATGCAAAGATGTACAAGGAGCAAACACGGAAGTGGCATGATCAGAGAATCATCAGGAAGGATTTCTGAGAAGGACAACTGGTATTGTTGTTCAATTCGAGGCTCAAGTTGTTTCCTGGGAAACTAAAGTCAAGATGGTCCGGGCCATTTGTCGTGCATAAGGTTTTGCCTCACGGAGCAATCGAGATTAAGAACCAAAACAATGGAGATATACTCAAGGTGAATGGCCAGAGGCTGAAGCCCTATTACAGAGGCCAACAAACTGGATTGATTGACCATATGCGCCTCGCCTAATGAGGTGGGCAATCGTCGAGCCATGCGACGTTAAACGAAGCGCTTCGTGGGAGGCAACCCACGTGTTCGATTGTTAACTTATTTTGTTTTTGTTTCTTTCTTTTCTTTTCTGTATGGGTATGAAACGTTGTTGCAGATAAGGAGTAGACTTGGAGAGTATAGTCATGATCACTTCTCAGCGAGAGGATGCCAGACCAAAGAAGCATTGTCGAATTCAGAAATTGAGGAAAACAGGGCATCCACACGGCCACCCGTGTGCTGACACACGGCCGTGTTAATCTAAACAGTGAATTAACACGGGCGCCCGTGTGCAGGAACACGGCCGTGTTGTTTGTAACGGCTAAATTTTTCAAATTTTGTGATTTTGGGTATTTTCAATATTGGGCCCCACTTGCTATTATATCTCTTCCCTACCACTCATTCTCACTTTTTCTGATTTTGGAAACCTCTCTCTCCCTCTTCCTCCATTGTTAACCTAGCCTCCATCAAATTAAGCTTCACTTTTCTCATAGCTCCACTCACTTTAACCTCATCTCACCTTCACAAAAAATTTTCCTCTCGCCGTCCTCTACACAGTGACGGTTGCAGTTTTCACTAACCTATTCTTTGGATTTTGAGAAATTTTTGTCAGGTACCATTATGCCCCCAAAGCGTGCAAGCAAGGAGAAGGAGGTAGCCACGTCTTCTCGACCAAAGCAACGGGTTAGACGCTCTACAAACCCTCATGGCATTTTGTTTGACCAACCAGATCATCAAGAGAGGTATGTGATTCTAGCTAAACGTAAGCTTATTCCGACCCGATATATGTGTGATGCTACCCTTGATGAGTTAGGTTTGAAAGAAGAGGTGCACCGCATGTTCCACAACATCGGTAGGTTGGAATACATGCAACTCGAAGCACCGACCTTCGCTCGGATCACCCTTGAATTCTTGAGTACGGTTGAGTTCAAGATAAGGAGAAGGTGGACAGGTTCGGAGATGGAATTTTATGGGCAAATTACTTTCCGCTTGTTTGATGAAGATCATGAATTATCGGTTGAGGAACTTGGGAGTATTCTGAGACTCCCGGTATCTGGACCCGGAACCCCTCCGGACACGTTTTCTGCTATTGATTTCTGACAAGCTATTACAGGTAAAACTGGATATAACCCTAGCTCGGGAAAAGCTTCTGGAATTCATAACCCGTGCTTTAGGTATGCACAAAAAGAGTTAGCATACACCTTGTTTGGACGGGGTGATAGTACTGGGGTTGCGGCTAAGAGAGAATTATTTTTTCTGTATTGCATGGCTCACAATGAGCAAATCAATGCAGCGGCTTTCGCCGCCAATCATCTGAAACAGGTTGGCCATGCAATTACTGGGGATATTTCTGTAGGTGGTATGATCACGCAGATTGAGGACCGCTTCGGGTATGATCAACTCTTGATGGAAGAGACTGCAGTAATGGGCAAGACTAAGATTGACATGCACACGCTAGTCAATCAACAAATGATTGCCATCAGGCCGACTCATTACGCTCTGATGATTCACAATATGGAAGTGCTCGCACTACCAACACCTGGGTCCACTAGCATTGCCAATGCTGCCAACTGGTTGTACACAGGTTCAACCCAAGCGGTAGGGGAAGATGCGCAGTTTGACCATGACCTTTCAGGTGAGGACATGGAAGAAGATGAGAGGCAAGCTACCCACGGTATGCCACCCCCACATGATTCGGGCCTACATGGTGAAGGCTCCTCTTTTATGTCTCAGGACCAGTGGGGTTGGATCCAGACGGAGATGGGAACTCTCCGCACCGAGCAGATCAGACAAGGTGCGGAATTAGATAGACAGAGTGTGGAACTATTCCGGCAAGGGACAATCATGGATGACATGCAGGCCATGATGCAACGTCTGATGTTGCATTTCCCGCATGATCCCCCGCCTCCTCCTTAACAGTGATCACTGTAAGTCCCCTTCGTTTTTGAATTTAAACATTGAGGTCAATGTTTAGTTCAAGTGTGGGGGGGGGGGGGGGGGGGGTTCTCCTTTCATGTTTTTATTTTCTTTCAATTTGTTGTTTTTGTTATGTTATCATTATATTAGTATGTTTGTTTGTTTTGTTTGTTTTCTGTTCTTTTGGACCTACTGTGTGTACAGAGTGATGAGAAACGGTTGGACGAGCCCGGGATCAATGGTAGTGGATGAATGACACCCCTCAAACTTTGGCTGATAAGGCACCCCGGAAGTTGATGCAACCTTGAGAAAAGAAGTCAGACACAATTTGGGGACACCGGACCAAGAAAGCGGTATGGAAAGACCAAGTTAAAAAGAACCACATAACACGAGGAGACTTCAGAGCTTGCAAGCTAACCAACATGGTGAGATCACAAAAAGCCAAACACGAAATATCAACATGAGAGTTCAGCCAGGTATGACTTCATCACTCTGATTTTGCGTATGTCCTGTTGACACGTCACAACATGACAACACACACTGAGGCAAGTTATTTGTTTAGCCAGGGCCTTTCTAACCATCCCTATATGTATGTTCCCTTCGTAAACCCCGTTGAGCCTTAGCCATTTTATTCATCGTAAACCCCATGTTAACTTTTAAGCATTACTCATCATAAACCCCCTATGAACTTTTAATCATTCATTTCCTTTTGTGTCATAACTCGGTATGATTGTGTGAATTGCAAGATGTGCAATAAAACTAAGTTTGGGGTGGAAATCTTGAAAGAGAAGGCAAGTGCATAATATGAGATCATACAAAAAGAAAAATAGTATGTATTTTCTTTAAAAGAAAAAAAAAGAAAAAAAAGAAAAGAAAAACAAAAGAGAAAAATGCACTTGCCGAGACTTAAGACTCTAATAGATATAAAATGCTCGGAAAATTTGAGTAGAAAAAGAGTCAAAAGAGTGAAATTAACCCCCGGAGAATACGTGATGCACGAAAAAAAAAGAGAAAGAAAAATCACACAACATGACTACCGAGTTCAAAACCCTTTGTTATCCAATTTTTTGTTTATCTCACCGTACCCAAGCCCCGTTACAACCTAAAAAGACCTCAAAAAGTGTGTGGAATCTGCTGTGGTAGTGACATTAGAATGTATTCAAAGTTAAGAGTTGGTATTGCATACTGTGTTGTGAGTGTACACACCTAACCCTGAGAGATATTGTGAGTGTGTGAAAAGCTTGCAGGTGAAGAGGTTTCTGATGTGGAAATATGGTAAACTGTCTGAATCGGAGAGACCTGAAACTCGATTGGAAAGGAAGAACACAAATGGTGAAAGACTAGGTTGCATTGTGGAAAATGAATTCGGGGGTGACCTTTGTTTGGACTCAATACATCACTTGAAGACAAGCAATGAGACAAGTTTGGGGTTGTGATCGGTCACCATTTCCATTGAATTCCCGCCGTTAATCCGACATATTTTCATCACTTTGGTAAGATTTATGTTTGTTTTTAGTTGCTTTGGAGTCATTTATCATGTTTTGTTGGTTTGGTATCGCATTGCATTTGATTACAAGTTTATGTCAAAAAGATCTCGTTTATGCTTCGTTTGGTAGTGTCATTGTTACAGGCCATTGCACAGGTTTAAAAGCAAGAATGGTGAAGTTATGGACACTCTGAAAGGCAAAAATATGAAGAAACAGCAGGTCAACACGGGCACCCGTGTGCCACAACATTGCCCGTGTTGTTGATCAGGCAGAGCAAAAGAGGAGAAGAAAAACAGAGATCAACACGGGCACCCGTGTTCCACCACACGGCCGTGTTGATTAAAACAGTGCATTAACACGGGCACCCGTGTGTAGGAACACGACCCGTGTTGTTGCCTCTGTAGCTTGTGCTGAAAATAATTAATTATGGAGAACAACACGGCCACCCGTGTGGTGACACACGGCCGTGTTGATTGGACGCAGCTTGGAAAACCTAATTTTTGCTTTGTGAACCGATTCTACTCATTAAGGGTAGTTTGGACCTTTTGCTTGGAAGAGATTCATCTGAAGCTATAAGAAGGCTTGGAAGAGAAAGAAGAAGGCACCTTTTGACAGACGAAAGAAAACATTGCATTGGAGAAGATAGCGAATACGAAGGATTTGAAGACGGTGAGATTCAAGGGCATCAACCATTAAAGATCAAACTCTCCTGATTCTTTGTAATGTCTAATCTTTACATTATGAGTTCTTTAAGTACTATGAGAGGCTAAACCCCCTGATGCTAGGGGGGTGGTCCTGATGTTATCGCATGCTATGAATTTGAACCAATGATTTCTTGATTACTATGTTACGTATTTCAATTCAATTGTGTGATGTTATTATGCTTTTGTATTGGACAAATACAAATTGATCTATGACTTCCAATAACAGGATTGTGATTGTTAGGGTTTTCACACAATTGGGTTTATGAATGCATCATCTAGGACTAGTAACTTTCGTAAATCACCGTAAACCTTGATATTTTGTATGATTAAAACCAATGATTAATTGAATGGACATTTGAGTAAGAATTGGTAGTTTAATAGTTTCTTCCTTAAGGATTTAGTAAGAACATTCTGAGGTTAGGTGATTGAATGTTTCATATGTATTAAAGAAATCGTGACTGAATTCATAACCGGTTAACTCAACCGCTCACCCTAGCATCTTTTATCTTAATCAATTACTTTTACTCTTTGTGTGTTTACTATTATAAATTCCCAAACAACCCAACCATTATCTTTTTGTTATGATAGAATCAAATTAAAATAAGTATTTCCTGCGCAATCCTTGAGATCGATACTTGGAAATAAAACTCCTTATTACTACATCGAAAAAAATAGTACACTTGCTATTTTTCAAATCAATAATGAAATGTGATGTTAAACCCATGAAATTTGATTGAATTGTGGGAATGATGAAAATGATGATGTTAAACCCATGAAATTTGATTGAATTGTGGGAATAAATGAAAATATTGTTGTTAAAACCATGAAATTTGATTGAACTGTGTGAATTATGAAAATGTTGTTGTTAAACCCATTAAATTTGATTGAATTGTGTGATGATGAAAATTTTGTTGTTAAACCCATAAAATTTGATTGAATTGTGTGAATAATGAAAATGCTTTTGTTAAACCAATGAAATTTGATTGAATTGTGGGAATGATGAAAATGTTGTTGTTAAACCCATGAAATTTAATTAAATTCTGTGCATGATGAAAATGTTGTTGTTAAAGTTAGGAAATTTGATTGAATTGTGTGAATGATGAAAACTTTGTTGTTAAACCTATGAAATTTGATTGAATTGTGGAAATGATGAAATGTTGATGTTAAACCCATGAAATTTGATTGAATTGTGTGAATAATGAAAATGTTGTTGTTAAACCCTTGAAATTTGATTGAATTGTGTGAATAATGAAAATGTTGTTGTTAAAGTTAGGAAATTTGATTGAATTATGTGAATGATGAAAACTTTGTTGTTAAACCTATGAAATAAGATTGAATTGTGGAAATGATGAAATGTCGATGTTAAACCCATGAAATTTGATTGAATTGTGGGAATAATGAAAATGTGATGTTAAACCCATGAAATTTGATTGAATTGTGGGAATGATGAAAATGATGATGTTAAACCCATGAAATTTGATTGAATTGTGGGAATAAATGAAAATATTGTTTTCTAAAACCATGAAATTTGATTGAACTGTGTGAATTATGAAAATGTTGTTGTTAAACCCATTAAATTTGATTGAATTGTGTGATGATGAAAATTTTGTTGTTAAACCCATAAAATTTGATTGAATTGTGTGAATGATGAAAATGCTGTTGTTAAACCACTGAAATTTGATTGAATTGTGGGAATGATGAAAATGTTGTTGTTATGAAATTTGATTGAATGGTGGAAATGATGAAATGTTGATGTTAAACCCATGAAATTTGATTAAATTGTTTGAATAACGAAAATGTTGTTGTTAAACCCATGAAATTTGATTGAATTGTAGGAATGATGAAAATGTTGATGCTAAACCCATGAAATTTGATTGAATGGTAGGAATGAAGAAAATGTTGATGTTAAACCCATGAAAATTGATTGAATTGTGGGATTGATAAAATTGATGATGTTAAACCCATGAAATTTGATTGAATTGTAGGAATGATGAAAGTGGTGATGTTAAACCCAAGAAATTTAATTGAATTGTGGGAATGATGAAAATGTTGTTGTTAAACCCTTGAAACTTAATTAAATTGAGTGCATGATGAAAATGTTGTTGTTAAACCTAGGAAATTTGATTGGATTGTGTGAATGGTGAAAACGTTGTTGTTAAACCTATGAAATTTGATTGAATTGTGGAAATGATGAAATGTTGATGTTAAACCCATGAAATTTGATAGAATTATGTGAATAATGAAAATTTTGTTGTTAAACCCATGAAATTTGATTGAATTGTGGGAATGATGAAAATGTGAGGTTAAACCCATGAAACTTTATTGAATTGTGTGAATGATGAAAATGATGTTGTTAAACCCATGAAATTTGATTGAATTGTGGGAATGATGAAAATCTTGATATTAAACCCATGATATTTGACTGAACTGCGTGAATCATGAAAATGTGATTGTTAAACCCATGGAATTTGATTGAATTGTGTGAAGATGAAAATTTTATTTTTTAAACCCATAAAATTTGATTGAATTGTGTGAATTATGAAAATGTTGTTGTTAAACCAATGAAATTTGATTGAATTGTGGCAATGATGAAAATGTTGATGTTAAACCCATGAAATTTGATTGAATTGTGTGAATTATGAAAATGTTGTTGTTAAACCCATGAAATTTGATTGAATTGTGGGAATGATGAAAATGTGATGTTAAACCCATGAAATTTGATTGAATTGTGGTAATGATGAAAATGTTGATATTAAACCCATGAAATTTAATTAAATTCTGTGCATGATGAAAATGTTGTTGTTAAAGTAAGGAAATTTGATTGAATTGTGGGAATGATGAAATGTTGATGTTAAACCCATGAAATTTGATTGAATTGTGGGAATAATGAAAATGTGATGTTAAACCCATGAAATTTGATTGAATTGTGGGAATGATGAAAATGATGATGTTAAACCCATAAATTTGATTGAATTATGGGAATAAATGAAAATATTGATGTTAAAACCATGAAATTTGATTGAATTATATGAATGATGAAAACTTTGTTGTTAAACCCATAAAATTTGATTGAATTGTGTGAATGATGAAAATGTTTTGTTAAACCCATGAAATTTGATTGAATTGTAGGAATGATGAAAATGTTGATGCTAAACCCATGAAATTTGATTGAATGGTAGGAATGAAGAAAATGTTGATGTTAAACCCATGAAAATTGATTGAATTGTGGGATTGATAAAATTGATGATGTTAAACCCATGAAATTTGATTGAATTGTAGGAATGATGAAAGTGGTGATGTTAAACCCAAGAAATTTAATTGAATTGTGGGAATGATGAAAATGTTGTTGTTAAACCCTTGAAACTTAATTAAATTGAGTGCATGATGAAAATGTTGTTGTTAAACCTAGGAAATTTGATTGGATTGTGTGAATGGTGAAAACGTTGTTGTTAAACCTATGAAATTTGATTGAATTGTGGAAATGATGAAATGTTGATGTTAAACCCATGAAATTTGATAGAATTATGTGAATAATGAAAATTTTGTTGTTAAACCCATGAAATTTGATTGAATTGTGGGAATGATGAAAATGTGAGGTTAAACCCATGAAACTTGATTGAATTGTGTGAATGATGAAAATGATGTTGTTAAACCCATGAAATTTGATTGAATTGTGGGAATGATGAAAATCTTGATATTAAACCCATGATATTTGACTGAACTGCGTGAATAATGAAAATGTGATTGTTAAACCCATGGAATATGATTGAATTGTGTGAAGATGAAAATTTTATTTTTTAAACCCATAAAATTTGATTGAATTGTGTGAATTATGAAAATGTTATTGTTAAACCAATGAAATTTGATTGAATTGTGGCAATGATGAAAATGTTGATGTTAAACCCATGAAATTTGATTGAATTGTGTGAATTATGAAAATGTTGTTGTTAAACCCATGAAATTTGATTGAATTGTGGGAATGATGAAAATGTGATGTTAAACCCATGAAATTTGATTGAATTGTGGTAATGATGAAAATGTTGATATTAAACCCATGAAATTTAATTAAATTCTGTGCATGATGAAAATGTTGTTGTTAAAGTAAGGAAATTTGATTGAATTGTGGGAATGATGAAATGTTGATGTTAAACCCATGAAATTTGATTGAATTGTGGGAATAATGAAAATGTGATGTTAAACCCATGAAATTTGATTGAATTGTGGGAATGATGAAAATGATGATGTTAAACCCATAAATTTGATTGAATTATGGGAATAAATGAAAATATTGATGTTAAAACCATGAAATTTGATTGAATTATATGAATGATGAAAACTTTGTTGTTAAACCCATAAAATTTGATTGAATTGTGTGAATGATGAAAATGTTTTGTTAAACCCATGAAATTTGATTGAATTGTGGGAATGATGAAAATGTTGATGTTAAACCCATTAAATTTGATTGAACTGTGTGAATGATGAAAATGTTGTTGTTATACCCATGAAATTTGATTGAATTGTGTGAATGATGAAAATGTTGTTGTTAAACCAATGAAAATTGATTGAATTGTGTGAATGATGAAAACATTGTTGTTAAAACTTATGAAATTTGATTGAATGGTGGAAATGATGAAATGTTGATGTTAAACCCGTGAAATTTGATTGAACTGTGTGAATAACGAAAATGTTGTTGTTAAACCCATGAAATTTCATTGAATTATGGGAATGATGAAAATGTTAATGCTATACCCATGAAATTTGATTGAATGGTAGGAATGATGAAAGTGATGATGTTAAACCCATGAAATTTGATTGAATTGTGGGAATGATGAAAATGTTGTTGTTAAACCCTTGAAATTTAATTAAATTGTGTGCATGATGAAAATGATGTGGTTAAACCTAGAAAATTTGATTGGATTGTGTGAATGATGAAAACGTTGTTGTTAAACCCATGAAATTTGATTGAATTATGTGAATAATGAAAATGTTGTTGTTAAACCCATGAAATTTGATTGAATTGTGGGAATGATGAAAATGTTAATGTTAAACCCATGAAATTTTATTGAATTGTGTAAATATTGATATGGTTATTGTTAAACGAATAAAATTTGATTAAATTGTGGGAATGATGAAAATGTGAGGTTAAACGCATGAAATTTGATTGAATTGTGGGAATGATGAAAACGATGCTTATAAACCCATGAAATTTGATTGAATTGTGGGATTAAATGACAATATTGTTGTTAAAACCATGAAATTTGATTGAATTATATGAATGATAAAAATTTTGTTGTTAAACTCATAAAATTTGATTGAATTGTGTGAATGATGAAAATGTTGTTGTTAAACCCATGAAATTTGATTGAATTGTGGGAATGATAAAAATCTTGATTTTAAACCCATGATATTTGACTGAAATGTGTGAATCATGAAAATGTGATGTTAAACCCATGAAATTTGATTGAATTGTGGGAATGATGAAAATGATGAAAATGATGATGTTAAACCCATGCAATTTGATTGAATTGTGGGAATAAATAAAAATATTGTTGTTAAAACCATGAAAATTGATTGAATTATGTGAATGATGAAAATTTTGTTGTTAAACCCATAAAATTTGATTGAATTGTGTGAATGATGAAAATGTTGTTGTTAAATCCATGAAATTTGATTGAATTGTCGGAATGATGAAAATGTTGATGTTAAACCCATGAACTTTGATTGAACTGTGTGAATGATGAAAATGGTGATGTTAAACCCGTGAAATTTTATTGAATTATGTGAATGATAAAAATGTTGTTGTTTAACCCATGAAATTTAATTGAATTTTGTGCATGATGAAAATGTTGTTGTTAAAGTTAGGAAATTTGATTGAATTGTGTGAATGATGAAAACTTTGTTGTTAAACCTATGAAATTTGATTGAATTGTGGAAATGATGAAATGTTGATGTTAAACCCATGAAATTTGATTGAGTTGTGTGAATAATGAAAATGTTGATGTTAAACCCATGAAATTTGATTGAATTGTGTGAATAATCAAAATGTTATTGTGAAACCCATAAAATTTGATTGAATTGTGAGAATGATAAAAATGTGATGTTAAACCCATGAAATTTGATTGAATTGTGGGAATGATGAAAATGATGATGTTAAACCCATGAAATTTGATTGAATTGTGGGAAAAAATGAAAATATTGTTGTTAAAACCATGAAATTTGAATGAATCATGTGAATGATGAAAACTTTGTTGTTAAACCCATAAAATTTGATTGAATTGTGTGAATGATGAAAATGTTGTTGTTAAACCCATGAAATTTGATTGAATTGTGGGAATGATGAAAATGTTGATGTTAAACCCATTAAATTTGATTGAACTGTGTGAATGATGAAAATGTTGTTGTTATACCCATGAAATTTGATTGAATTGTGTGAATGATGAAAATGTTGTTGTTAAACCTATGAAATTTGATTGAATTGTGGAAATGACGAAATGTTGATGTTAAACCCATGAAATTTGATTGAATTATGTGAATAATGAAAATATTGTTGTTAAAACCATGAAATTTGATTGAATTATGTGAATGATAAAAAAATTGTTGTTAAACCCATAAAATTTGATTGAATTGTGTGAATGATGAAAATGTTGTTGTTAAACCCATGAAATTTGATTGAATTGTGGGAATAATGAAAATCTTGATTTAAAACCCATGATATTTGAATGAAATGTGTGAATCATGAAAATGTGATGTTAAACCCATGAAATTTGATTGAATTGTGGGAATGATGAAAATGTTGATGTTAAACCCATGAACTTTGATTGAACTGTGTGAATGATGAAAATGTTGTTGTTAAACCCATGGAATTTGATTGAATTGTGTGAAGATGAATATATTGTTGTTAAACCCATAAAATTTGATTGAATTGTGTGAATGATGAAGATGTTGTTGTTAAACCCATGAAATTTGATTGAATTGTGGGAATGATGAAAATGTGATGTTATAACCCATAAAATTTTATTGAATTGTGGTAATGATGAAAATGGTGATGTTAAACCCGTGCAATTTGATTGAATTATGTGAATGATGAAAATGTTGTTGTTTAACCCATTAAATTTAATTGAATTTTGTGCATGATGAAAATGTTGTTGTTAAAGTTAGGAAATTTGATTGAATTGTGTGAATGATGAAAACTTTGTTGTTAAACCTATGAAATTTGATTGAGTTGTGGAAATGATGAAATGTTGATGTTAAACCCATGAAATTTGATTGAATTGTGTGAATAATGAAAATGTTGATGTTACACCCATGAAATTTGATTGAATTGTGTGAATAATGAAAATGTTATTGTTAAACCCATAAAATTTGATTGAAATGTGGGAATGATTAAAGTGATGATGTTAAACCCATGAAATTTGATTGAATTGTGGGAAAAAATGAAAATATTGTTGTTAAAACCATGAAATTTGAATGAATCATGTGAGTGATGAAAACTTTGTTGTTAAACCCATAAAATTTGATTGAATTGTGTGAATGATGAAAATGTTGTTGTTAAACCCATGAAATTTGATTGAATTGTGGGAATGATGAAAATGTTGATGTTAAACCCATGAACTTTGATTGAACTGTGTGAATGATGAAAATGTTGTTGTTAAACCCAAGAAATTTGATTGAATTGTGTGAAGATGAATATATTGTTGTTAAACCCATAAAATTTGATTGAATTGTGTGAATGATGAAGATGTTGTTGTTAAACCCATGAAATTTGATTGAATTGTGGGAATGATGAAAATGTGATGTTAAACCCATGAAATTTGATTGAATTGTGGTAATGATGAAAATGGTGATGTTAAACCCGTGCAATTTGATTGAATTATGTGAATGATGAAAACGTTGTTGTTTAACCCATTAAATTTAATTGAATTTTGTGCATGATGAAAATGTTGTTGTTAAAGTTAGGAAATTTGATTGAATTGTGTGGATGATGAAAACTTTGTTGTTAAACCTATGAAATTTGATTGAATTGTGGAAATGATGAAATGTTGATGTTAAACCCATGAAATTTGATTGAATTGTGTGAATAATGAAAATGTTGATGTTAAGCCCATGAAATTTGATTGAATTGTGTGAATAATGAAAATGTTATTGTTAAACCCATAAAATTTGATTGAATTGTGGGAATGATGAAAGTGATGATGTTAAACCCATAAAATTTGATTGAATTGTGGGAAAAATGAAAATATTGTTGTTAAAACCATGAAATTTGAATGAATCATGTGAGTGATGAAAACTTTGTTGTTAAACCCATAAAATTTGATTGAATTGTGTGAATGATGAAAATGTTGTTGTTAAACCCATGAAATTTGATTGAATTGTGGGAATGATGAAAATGTTGTTGTTAAACCTATGAAATTTGATTGAATTGTGTGAATGATGAAAACGTTGTTGTTAAACCTATGAA
Source organism: Lathyrus oleraceus (assembly GCF_024323335.1). Taxonomy (NCBI): domain Eukaryota; kingdom Viridiplantae; phylum Streptophyta; class Magnoliopsida; order Fabales; family Fabaceae; genus Lathyrus; species Lathyrus oleraceus. Next base: position 28,774 of record NW_026112763.1, on the reverse strand, counting down.
ATTTGATTGAATGGTGAAAATGATGAAATGTTGATGTTAAACCCATGAAATTTCATTGAATTGTGTGAATAACGAAAATGTTGTTGTTAAACCCATGAAATTTGATTGAATTGTGGGAAAGATGAAAATGTTGATGCTAAACCCATGAAATATGATTGAATGGTAGGAATGATGAAAATGTTGATTTTAAACCCATGAAATTTGATTGAATTGTGGGAATGATAAAAATGATAATGTTAAACCCATGAAATGTGATTGAATTGTAGGACTGATGAAAGTGATGATGTTAAACCCATGAAATTTGATTGAATATTGGGAATGATGAAAATGTTGTTTTTAAACCCTTGAAACTTAATTAAATTGTGTGCATGATGAAAATGTTGTTTGTTAAACTTAGGAAATTTGACTGGATTGTGTGAATGATGAAAACGTTGTTGTTAAACCTATGAAATTTGATTGAATTGTGGAAATGAAGAAATGTTGATGTTAAACCCATGAATGATGAAAATTTTGTTGTTAAACCCATAAAATTTGATTGAATTGTGTGAATGATGAAAATGTTGTTGTTAAACCCATGAAATTTGATTGAATTGTGGGAATGATGAAAATGTTGATGTTAAACCCATGAACTTTGATTGAACTGTGTGAATGATGAAAATTGTAACACCCCAATAAAAATAAGATAATTATTTAATTTAAGTTAATATTATATTTATTAATTTAATTAAATAATTGGAATTATTGGATTATTATTATTATTATTATTGGAATAATAATTATTGGAAAATATATATAAGTTGGAAATAAGAAAAAGAGTCCCATTTGGTAAAGAAAGGGTTTCACGTGAAAAGCAGAGAAGCGGCTGAAAAGAGGAAAAGGGCAAAGAGACAGAGCAAGAGGAAGAAGGTTGGAGAAGAGAAAAGCTTGAAGCTTAAAGATTCGCTGGATTAACTCAGGTAAGGGGGGTTTATCGTCGTTTAATGGGTATTATGGGTTAGCATGTAATGGGTAGTGATAAACTGTTGATTTGACCCTAATTGGGATGTTGAATGCTGAAAAATTGTGTTAGATAAGTTGTGTTAAAACTGAAATTGAATCTGTAATTGGATGGGTAGTGATTTTCCGAAAACGTAGCTACTTACGGAATTGGAATCGGAGGTCCGGAAGTCCTCCAACGGCGGAAAATGCGGAGAATTCTGCATTCTGCTTCGTGTTAGCGCAGGAACAGCTTTCTGTCTTGCGTTAACCGGTTAACCCAGGGTGTTAACCGGTTAACACTGTTAGGAATTGTGAAGTATTGCTGTTTTGCTTGCGTTAACCGGTTAACCCAGGGCGTTAACCGGTTAACACTGTTGTGGGTTGTGAAAATATTGCTGTTCTGTCTGCGTTAACCGGTTAACCCAGGGCGTTAACCGGTTAACACTATTGAGTTTTGCCAGAAAGCGTGTTCTGTGTTGCGTTAACCGGTTAACCCAGGGCGTTAACCAGTTAACACTGTTGGAAATTGGAAAAATTGATGTTTTAATGTTGTGAACATTATTGGTGATTGGCCTATATCGGTGTGTGATATAGTAAGGATTATTTCCCGTTGTTTTGAGTAGGATAGGTATTAGTAGAGTGTGCTAATACTGTGATTGAATTATTTGGCATGACATGATATGATTATGTGATAAATATGCTGATGATGTGTGAAAATATGCATAATGTTGTGAATGTATATATTATGTATGTAATTGTGGATGGACTGTTTTATGGCTTAGAGTGTGAGCATATGTCCATTGTGGATTGTTGTTGATGTTGCATGCTAGGTGATTTGGCATAGCATAATGTTAGGTGATTTGGCATAGCATGATGTGAGTCACTAGGTCTCAAATGAGTGGGACTAGTGAGCTTGGTAGCCGTACCTGGATTTGGTCGGTGAAGTTGAACTATATGTTCACGAATAGTCGGTACCGCATGCATGGAGTCTCATTGCATAATGTATGTATGGCGTATAATATGAATGGATGTATTCCAATATTATGCGTGTGTTTGTGTTGGCATTGAGTATGAGTATGAATTGTGTTGGTATTCAGTATGATATTTGAGTTGATGTGCCGTTACTGAATGTGTGATATGATTAGGGTGATTAATGTGTTATTTACTTAGCATTAAGTGATATTTTATAATGCTTATTATATCGATTGAGGAACTCACCCTTACAACTATTTTTCAGGTAACGAGCAGTGATTGAGTAGAAGCTAGTGCTTGGAGTCTAGTGTAGTCTCCTTAGTGGGTCATGCTCTGATAGATGTAACATCGGGACAGGATGTTTTACCTTGTTGAATAATTTTACATGTAATGTGTTACATGTTTTGCATGATTGATTTGATATCTATCCGCTGCGTATTGTGCAAATGCTTTATGTTTTGAATTAATAAGAGAGCATGACAGTTATCATGGTGAATGGTGTGAAGTAATTGTGTGACACCCTTAATTGCATATTTACTCTGATTGATATATGTTGTTATTTTAATTAAACTTTTGGGGTATTTTAGAAGGGTGTTACAAAAATGTTGTTGTTAAACCCAAGAAATTTGATTGAATTGTGTGAAGATGAATATATTGTTGTTAAACCCATAAAATTTGATTGAATTGTGTGAATGATGAAGATGTTGTTGTTAAACCCATGAAATTTGATTGAATTGTGGGAATGATGAAAATGTGATGTTAAACCCATGAAATTTGATTGAATTGTGGTAATGATGAAAATGGTGATGTTAAACCCGTGCAATTTGATTGAATTATGTGAATGATGAAAATGTTGTTGTTTAACCCATTAAATTTAATTAAATTTTGTGCATGATGAAAATGTTGTTGTTAAAGTTAGGAAATTTGATTGAATTGTGTGAACGATGAAAACTTTGTTGTTAAACCTATGAAATTTGATTGAATTGTGGGAATGATGAAAGTGATGATGTTAAACCCATGAAATTTGATTGAATTGTGGGAAAAAATGAAAATATTGTTGTTAAAACCATGAAATTTGAATGAATCATGTGAGTGATGAAAACTTTGTTGTTAAACCCATAAAATTTGATTGAATTGTGTGAATGATGAAAATGTTGTTGTTAAACCCATGAAATTTGATTGAATTGTGGGAATGATGAAAATGTTGATGTTAAACCCAAGAACTTTGATTGAACTGTGTGAATGATGAAAATGTTGTTGTTAAACCCATGAAATTTGATTGAATTGTGTGAAGATGAATATATTGTTGTTAAACCCATAAAATTTGATTGAATTGTGTGAATGATGAAGATGTTGTTGTTAAACCCATGAAATTTGATTGAATTGTGGGAATGATGAAAATGTGATGTTAAACCCATGAAATTTGATTGAATTGTGGTAATGATGAAAATGGTGATGTTAAACCCGTGAAATTTGATTGAATTATGTGAATGATGAAAATGTTGTTGTTTAACCCATGAAATTTAATTGAATTTTGTGCATGATGAAAATGTTGTTGTTAAAGTTAGGAAATTTGATTGAATTGTGTGAATGATGAAAACTTTGTTGTTAAACCTATGAAATTTGATTGAATTGTGGAAATGATGAAATGTTGATGTTAAACCCATGAAATTTGATTGAATTGTGTGAATAATGAAAATGTTGATGTTAAACCCATGAAATTTGATTGAACTGTATGAATAATGAAAATGATATTGTTAAACCCATAAAATTTGATTGAATTGTGGGAATGATGAAAATGTGATGTTAAACCCATGAAATTTGATTGAATTGTGGGAATGATGAAAATGATGATGTTAAACCCATGAAATTTGATTGAATTGTGGGAAAAAATGAAAATATTGTTGTTAAAACCATGAAATTTGAATGAATCATGTGAGTGATGAAAACTTTGTTGTTAAACCCATAAAATTTGATTGAATTGTGTGAATGATGAAAATGTTGTTGTTAAACCCATGAAATTTGATTGAATTGTGGGAATGATGAAAATGTTGATGTTAAACCCATTAAATTTGATTGAACTGTGTGAATGATGAAAATGTTGTTGTTATACCCATGAAATTTGATTGAATTTTGTGAATGATGAAAATGTTGTTGTTAAACCTATGAAATTTGATTGAATTGTGTGAATGATGAAAACGTTGTTGTTAAACCTATGAAATTTGATTGAATGGTGGAAATGATGAAATGTTGATGGTAAACCCATGAAATTTGATTGAATTGTGTGAATAACGAAAATGTTGTTGTTAAACCCATGGAATTTGATTGAATTGTGGGAATGATGAAAATGTTGATGCTAAACCCATGAAATATGATTGAATGGTAGGAATGATGAAAATGTTGATTTTAAACCCATGAAATTTGATTGAATTGTGGGAATGATAAAAATGATAATGTTAAACCCATGAAATGTGATTGAATTGTAGGACTGATGAAAGTGATGATGTTAAACCCATGAAATTTGATTGAATATTGGGAATGATGAAAATGTTGTTTTTAAACCCTTGAAACTTAATTAAATTGTGTGCATGATGAAAATGTTGTTGTTAAACTTAGGAAATTTGACTGGATTGTGTGAATGATGAAAACGTTGTTGTTAAACCTATGAAATTTGATTGAATTGTGGAAATGAAGAAATGTTGATGTTAAATCCATGAATGATGAAAATTTTGTTGTTAAACCCATAAAATTTGATTGAATTGTGTGAATGATGAAAATGTCATTGTTACAGGCCATTGCACAGTTTTAAAAGCAAGAATGGTGAAGTTATGGACACTCTGAAAGGCAAAAATATGAAGAAACATCAGGTCAACACGGGCACCCGTGTGCCACAACACTGCCCGTGCTGTTGATCAGGCGGAGCAAAAGAGGAGAAGAAAAACAGAGATCAACACGGGCACCCGTGTTCCACCACACGACCGTGTTGATTAAAACAGTGCATTAACACGGGCACCCGTGTGTAGGAACACGACCCGTGTTGTTGCCTCTGTAGCTTGTGCTGAAAATAATTAATTATGGAGAACAACATGGCCACCCGTGTGGTGACACACGGCCGTGTTGATTGGACGCAGCTTGGAAAACCTAATTTTTGCTTTGTGAACCGATTCTACTCATTAAGGGTAGTTTGGACCTTTTGCTTGGAAGAGATTCATCTGAAGCTATAAGAAGGCTTGGAAGAGAAAGAAGAAGGCACCTTTTGACAGACGAAAGAAAACATTGCATTGGAGAAGATAGCGAATACGAAGGATTTGAGGACGGCGAGATTCAAGGGCATCAACCATTGAAGATCAAACTCTCCTGATTCTTTGTAATGTCTAATCTTTACATTATGAGTTCTTTAAGTACTATGAGAGGCTAAACCCTCTGATGCTAGGGGGTGGTCCTGATGTTATCGCATGCTATGAATTTGAACCAATGATTTCTTGATTACTATGTTACGTATTTCAATTCAATTGTGTGATGTTATTATGCTTTTGTATCGGACAAATACAAATTGATCTATGACTTCCAATAACAGGATTGTGATTGTTAGGGTTTTCACACAATTGGGTTTATGAATGCATCATCTAGGACTAGTAACTTTCGTAAATCACCGTAAACCTTGATATTTTGTATGATTAAAACCAATGATTAATTGAATGGACATTTGAGTAAGAATTTGTAGTTTAACAGTTTCTTCCTTAAGGACTTAAGTAAGAACATTCTGAGGTTAGGTGATTGGATGTTTCATATGTATTAAAGAAATCGTGACTGAATTCATAACCGGTTAACTCAACCGCTCACCCTAGCATCTTTTATCTTAATCAATTACTTTTACTCTTTGTGTGTTTACTATTATAAATTCCCAAACAACCCAACCATTATCTTTTTGTTATGATAGAATCAAATTAAAATAAGTATTTCCTGCGCAATCCTTGAGATCGATACTTGGAAATAAAACTCCTTAGTACTACATCGAAAAAAATATTACACTTGCTATTTTTCAAATCAATAATGAAAATGTGATGTTAAACCCATGAAATTTGATTGAATTGTGGGAATGATGAAAATGATGATGTTAAACCCATGAAATTTGATTGAATTGTGGGAATAAATGAAAATATTGTTGTTAAAACCATGAAATTTGATTGAACTGTGTGAATTATGAAAATGTTTTTGTTAAACCCATTAAATTTGATTGAATTGTGTGATGATGAAAATTTTGTTGTTAAACCCATAAAATTTGATTGAATTGTGTGAATAATGAAAATGCTTTTGTTAAACCAATGAAATTTGATTGAATTGTGGGAATGATGAAAATGTTGTTGTTAAACCCATGAAATTTAATTAAATTCTGTGCATGATGAAAATGTTGTTGTTAAAGTTAGGAAATTTGATTGAATTGTGTGAATGATGAAAACTTTGTTGTTAAACCTATGAAATTTGATTGAATTGTGGAAATGATGAAATGTTGATGTTAAACCCATGAAATTTGATTGAATTGTGTGAATAATGAAAATGTTGTTGTTAAACCCATGAAATTTGATTGAATTGTGTGAATAATGAAAATGTTGTTGTTAAAGTTAGGAAATTTGATTGAATTATGTGAATGATGAAAACTTTGTTGTTAAACCTATGAAATTTGATTGAATTGTGGAAATGATGAAATGTTGATGTTAAACCCATGAAATTTGATTGAATTGTGGGAATAATGAAAATGTGATGTTAAACCCATGAAATTTGATTGAATTGTGGGAATGATGAAAATGATGATGTTAAACCCATGAAATTTTATTGAACTGTGTGAATAACGAAAATGTTGTTGTTAAACCCATGAAATTTCATTGAATTGTGGGAATGATGAAAATGTTGATGCTAAACCCATGAAATTTGATTGAATGGTAGGAATGATGAAAGTGATGATGTTAAACCCATGAAATTTGATTGAATTGTGGGAATGATGAAAATGTTGTTGTTAAACCCTTGAAATTTAATTAAATTGTGTGCATGATGAAAATGATGTTGTTAAACCTAGAAAATTTGATTGGATTGTGTGAATGATGAAAACGTTGTTGTTAAACCCATGAAATTTGATTGAATTATGTGAATAATGAAAATGTTGTTGTTAAACCCATGAAATTTGATTGAATTGTGGGAATGATGAAAATGTTGATGTTTAACCCATGAAATTTGATTAAATTGTGTGAATAACGAAAATGTTTTTGTTAAACCCATGAAATTTGATTGAATTGTAGGAATGATGAAAATGTTGATGCTAAACCCATGAAATTTGATTGAATGGTAGGAATGAAGAAAATGTTGATGTTAAACCCATGAAAATTGATTGAATTGTGGGAATGATAAAATTGATGATGTTAAACCCATGAAATTTGATTGAATTGTAGGAATGATGAAAGTGATGATGTTAAACCCAAGAAATTTAATTGAATTGTGGGAATGATGAAAATGTTGTTGTTAAACCCTTGAAACTTAATTAAATTGAGTGCATGATGAAAATGTTGTTGTTAAACCTAGGAAATTTGTTTGGATTGTGTGAATGATGAAAACGTTGTTGTTAAACCTATGAAATTTGATTGAATTGTGGAAATGATGAAATGTTGATGTTAAACCCATGAAATTTGATAGAATTATGTGAATAATAAAAAATTTGTTGTTAAACCCATGAAATTTGATTGAATTGTGGGTATGATGAAAATGTTGATGTTAAACCCATGAAATTTATTTGAATTGTATGAATATTGAAAATGTTATTGTTAAACCCATAATATTTGATTGAATTGTGGAAATGATGAAAATGTGAGGTTAAACCCATGAAACTTGATTGAATTGTGTGAATGATGAAAATGATGTTGTTAAACCCATGAAATTTGATTGAATTGTGGGAATGATAAAAATCTTGATATTAAACCCATGATATTTGACTGAACTGCGTGAATCATGAAAATGTGATTGTTAAACCCATGGAATTTGATTGAATTGTGTGAAGATGAAAATTTTGTTTTTTAAACCCATAAAATTTGATTGAATTGTGTGAATTATGAAAATGTTGTTGTTAAACCAATGAAATTTGATTGAATTGTGGCAATGATGAAAATGTTGATGTTAAACCCATGAAATTTGATTGAATTGTGTGAATTATGAAAATGTTGTTGTTAAACCCATGAAATTTGATTGAATTGTGGGAATAATGAAAATGTGATGTTAAACCCATGAAATTTGATTGAATTGTGGTAATGATGAAAATGTTGATATTAAACCCATGAAATTTGATTGAATTGTGGGAATGATGAAAATGTTGTTGTTAAACCCATGAAATTTAATTAAATTCTGTGCATGATGAAAATGTTGTTGTTAAAGTAAGGAAATTTGATTGAATTGTGTGAATGATGAAAAGTTGATGTTAAACCCATGAAATTTGATTGAATTGTGGGAATAATGAAAATGTGATGTTAAACCCATGAAATTTGATTGAATTGTGGGAATGATGAAAATGATGATGTTAAACCCATGAAATTTGATTGAATTATGGGAATAAATGAAAATATTGATGTGAAAACCATGAAATTTGATTGATTTATATGAATGATGAAAACTTTGTTGTTAAACCCATAAAATTTGATTGAATTGTGTGAATGATGAAAATGTTGTTGTTAAACCCATGAAATTTGATTGAATTGTGGGAATGATGAAAATGTTGATGTTAAACCCATTAAATTTGATTGAACTGTGTGAATGATGAAAATGTTGTTGTTATACCCATGAAATTTGATTGAATTGTGTGAATGATGAAAATGTTGTTGTTAAACCAATGAAAATTGATTGAATTGTGTGAATGATGAAAACGTTGTTGTTAAAACTTATGAAATTTGATTGAATGGTGGAAATGATGAAATGTTGATGTTAAACCCGTGAAATTTTATTGAACTGTGTGAATAACGAAAATGTTGTTGTTAAACCCATGAAATTTCATTGAATTGTGGGAATGATGAAAATGTTGATGCTAAACCCATGAAATTTGATTGAATGGTAGGAATGATGAAAGTGATGATGTTAAACCCATGAAATTTGATTGAATTGTGGGAATGATGAAAATGTTGTTGTTAAACCCTTGAAATTTAATTAAATTGTGTGCATGATGAAAATGATGATGTTAAACCCATGAAATTTCTTTGAATTGTGGGAATGATGAAAATGTTGATGCTAAACCCATGAAATTTGATTGAATGGTAGGAATGATGAAAGTGATGATGTTAAACCCATGAAACCTGATTGAATTGTGTGAATGATGAAAATGATGTTGTTAAACCCATGAAATTTGATTGAATTGTGGGAATGATAAAAATCTTGATATTAAACCCATGATATTTGATTGAACTGCGTGAATCATGAAAATGTGATTGTTAAACCCATGGAATTTGATTGAATTGTGTGAAGATGAAAATTTTGTTTTTAAACCCATAAAATTTGATTGAATTGTGTGAATTATGAAAATGTTGTTGTTAAACCAATGAAATTTGATTGAATTGTGGCAATGATGAAAATGTTGATGTTAAACCTAGAAAATTTGATTGGATTGTGTGAATGATGAAAATCTTGATTTTAAACCCATGATATTTGACTGAACTGTGTGAATCAAGAAAATGTGATGTTAAACCCATTATATTTGATTGAATTGTGGGACATGATGAAAATGATGATGTTAAACCCATGCAATTTGATTGAATTGTGGGAATAAATGAAAATATTGTTGTTAAAACCATGAAATTTGATTGAATTATGTGAATGATGAAATTTTTGTTGTTAAACCCATAAAATTTAATTGAATTGTGTGAATGATGAAAATGTTGTTGTTAAACCCATGAAATTTGATTGAATTGTGGGAATGATGAAAATGTTGATGTTAAATCCATGAAATTTGATTGAACTGCATGAATGATGAAAATGTTGTTGTTAAACCCATGGAATTTGATTGAATTGTGTGAATATGAGAATTTTGTTGTTAAGCCCATAGAATTTGATTGAATTGTGTGAATGATGAAAATGTTGTTGTTAAACCCATGAAATTTGATTGAATTGTGGGAATGATGAAAATGTTGATGTTAAACCCATGAAATTTGATTGAATTGTGTGAAATATGAAAATGTTGTTGTTAAACCCATGAAATTTGATTGAATTGTGGGAATGATGAAAATGTTGATGTTAAACCCATTAAATTTTATTGAACTGTGTGAATGATGAAAATGTTTTTGTTATACCCATGAAATTTGATTGAATTGTGTGAATGATGAAAATGTTGTTGTTAAACCAATGAAAATTGATTGAATTGTGTGAATGATGAAAACGTTGTTGTTAAAACTTATGAAATTTGATTGAATGGTGGAAATGATGAAATGTTGATGTTAAACCCGTGAAATTTTATTGAACTGTGTGAATAACGAAAATGTTGTTTTAAACCCATGAAATTTCATTGAATTGTGGGAATGATGAAAATGTTGATGCTAAACCCATGAAATTTGATTGAATGGTAGGAATGATGAAAGTGATGATGTTAAACCCATGAAACTTGATTGAATTGTGTGAATGATGAAAATGATGTTGTTAAACCCATGAAATTTGATTGAATTGTGGGAATGATAAAAATCTTGATATTAAACCCATGATATTTGACTGAACTGCGTGAATCGTGAAAATGTGATTGTTAAACCCATGGAATTTGATTGAATTGTGTGAAGATGAAAATTTTGTTTTTTAAACCCATAAAATTTGATTGAATTGTGTGAATTATGAAAATGTTGTTGTTAAACCAATGAAATTTGATTGAATTGTGGCAATGATGAAAATGTTGATGTTAAACCCATGAAATTTGATTGAATTGTGTGAATTATGAAAATAATGTTGTTAAACCCATGAAATTTGATTGAATTGTGGGAATGATGAAAATGTGATGTTAAACCATGAAATTTGATTGAATTGTGGGAATGATGAAAATGATGATGTTAAACCCATGAAATTTGATTGAATTATGGGAATAAATGAAAATATTGATGTGAAAACCATGAAATTTGATTGATTTATATGAATGATGAAAACTTTGTTGTTAAACCCATAAAATTTGATTGAATTGTGTGAATGATGAAAATGTTGTTGTTAAACCCATGAAATTTGATTGAATTGTGGGAATGATGAAAATGTTGATGTTAAACCCATTAAATTTGATTGAACTGTGTGAATGATGAAAATGTTGTTGTTATACCCATGAAATTTGATTGAATTGTGTGAATGATGAAAATGTTGTTGTTAAACCAATGAAAATTGATTGAATTGTGTGAATGATGAAAACGTTGTTGTTAAAACTTATGAAATTTGATTGAATGGTGGAAATGATGAAATGTTGATGTTAAACCCGTGAAATTTTATTGAACTGTGTGAATAACGAAAATGTTGTTGTTAAACCCATGAAATTTCATTGAATTGTGGGAATGATGAAAATGTTGATGCTAAACCCATGAAATTTGATTGAATGGTAGGAATGATGAAAGTGATGATGTTAAACCCATGAAATTTGATTGAATTGTGGGAATGATGAAAATGTTGTTGTTAAACCCTTGAAATTTAATTAAATTGTGTGCATGATGAAAATGATGATGTTAAACCCATGAAATTTCTTTGAATTGTGGGAATGATGAAAATGTTGATGCTAAACCCATGAAATTTGATTGAATGGTAGGAATGATGAAAGTGATGATGTTAAACCCATGAAACCTGATTGAATTGTGTGAATGATGAAAATGATGTTGTTAAACCCATGAAATTTGATTGAATTGTGGGAATGATAAAAATCTTGATATTAAACCCATGATATTTGATTGAACTGCGTGAATCATGAAAATGTGATTGTTAAACCCATGGAATTTGATTGAATTGTGTGAAGATGAAAATTTTGTTTTTTAAACCCATAAAATTTGATTGAATTGTGTGAATTATGAAAATGTTGTTGTTAAACCAATGAAATTTGATTGAATTGTGGCAATGATGAAAATGTTGATGTTAAACCTAGAAAATTTGATTGGATTGTGTGAATGATGAAAATCTTGATTTTAAACCCATGATATTTGACTGAACTGTGTGAATCAAGAAAATGTGATGTTAAACCCATTATATTTGATTGAATTGTGGGACATGATGAAAATGATGATGTTAAACCCATGCAATTTGATTGAATTGTGGGAATAAATGAAAATATTGTTGTTAAAACCATGAAATTTGATTGAATTATGTGAATGATGAAATTTTTGTTGTTAAACCCATAAAATTAATTGAATTGTGTGAATGATGAAAATGTTGTTGTTAAACCCATGAAATTTGATTGAATTGTGGGAATGATGAAAATGTTGATGTTAAATCCATGAAATTTGATTGAACTGCATGAATGATGAAAATGTTGTTGTTAAACCCATGGAATTTGATTGAATTGTGTGAATATGAGAATTTTGTTGTTAAGCCCATAGAATTTGATTGAATTGTGTGAATGATGAAAATGTTGTTGTTAAACCCATGAAATTTGATTGAATTGTGGGAATGATGAAAATTTTGATGTTAAACCCATGAAATTTGATTGAATTGTGTGAAATATGAAAATGTTGTTGTTAAACCCATGAAATTTGATTGAATTGTGGGAATGATGAAAATGTTGATGTTAAACCCATTAAATTTTATTGAACTGTGTGAATGATGAAAATGTTTTTGTTATACCCATGAAATTTGATTGAATTGTGTGAATGATGAAAATGTTGTTGTTAAACCAATGAAAATTGATTGAATTGTGTGAATGATGAAAACGTTGTTGTTAAAACTTATGAAATTTGATTGAATGGTGGAAATGATGAAATGTTGATGTTAAACCCGTGAAATTTTATTGAACTGTGTGAATAACGAAAATGTTGTTGTTAAACCCATGAAATTTCATTGAATTGTGGGAATGATGAAAATGTTGATGCTAAACCCATGAAATTTGATTGAATGGTAGGAATGATGAAAGTGATGATGTTAAACCCATGAAACTTGATTGAATTGTGTGAATGATGAAAATGATGTTGTTAAACCCATGAAATTTGATTGAATTGTGGGAATGATAAAAATCTTGATATTAAACCCATGATATTTGACTGAACTGCGTGAATCGTGAAAATGTGATTGTTAAACCCATGGAATTTGATTGAATTGTGTGAAGATGAAAATTTTGTTTTTTAAACCCATAAAATTTGATTGAATTGTGTGAATTATGAAAATGTTGTTGTTAAACCAATGAAATTTGATTGAATTGTGGCAATGATGAAAATGTTGATGTTAAACCCATGAAATTTGATTGAATTGTGTGAATTATGAAAATAATGTTGTTAAACCCATGAAATTTGATTGAATTGTGGGAATGATGAAAATGTGATGTTAAACCCATGAAATTTGATTGAATTGTGGTAATGATGAAAATGTTGATATTAAACCCATGAAATTTGATTGAATTATGGGAATGATGAAAATGTTGTTGTTAAACCCATGAAATTTAATTAAATTCTGTGCATGATGAAAATGTTGTTGTTAAAGTAAGGAAATTTGATTCAATTGTGTGAATGATGAAATGTTGATGTTAAACCCATGAAATTTGATTCAATTGTGGGAATAATGAAAATGTGATGTTAAACCCATGAAATTTGATTGAATTGTGGGAATGATGAAAATGATGATGTTAAACCCATGAAATTTGATTGAATTATGGGAATAAATGAAAATATTGATGTTAAAACCATGAAATTTGATTGAATTATATGAATGATGAAAACTTTGTTGTTAAACCCATAAAATTTTATTGAATTGTGTGAATGATGAAAATGTTGTTGTTAAACCCATGAAATTTGATTGAATTGTGGGAATGATGAAAATGTTGATGTTAAACCCATTAAATTTGATTGAACTGTGTGAATGATGAAAATGTTGTTGTTATACCCATGAAATTTGATTGAATTGTGTGAATGATGAAAATGTTGTTGTTAAACCAATGAAAATTGATTGAATTGTGTGAATGATGAAAACGTTGTTGTTAAAACTTATGAAATTTGATTGAATGGTGGAAATGATGAAATGTTGATGTTAAACCCGTGAAATTTTATTGAACTGTGTGAATAACGAAAATGTTGTTGTTAAACCCATGAAATTTCATTGAATTGTGGGAATGATGAAAATGTTGATGCTAAACCCATGAAATTTGATTGAATGGTAGGAATGATGAAAGTGATGATGTTAAACCCATGAAACTTGATTGAATTGTGTGAATGATGAAAATGATGTTGTTAAACCCATGAAATTTGATTGAATTGTGGGAATGATAAAAATCTTGATATTAAACCCATGATATTTGACTGAACTGCGTGAATCATGAAAATGTGATTGTTAAACCCATGGAATTTGATTGAATTGTGTGAAGATGAAAATTTTGTTTTTTAAACCCATAAAATTTGATTGAATTGTGTGAATTATGAAAATGTTGTTGTTAAACCAATGAAATTTGATTGAATTGTGGCAATGATGAAAATGTTGATGTTAAACCCATGAAATTTGATTGAATTGTGGTAATGATGAAAATGTTGATATTAAACCCATGAAATTTGATTGAATTGTGGGAATGATGAAAATGTTGTTGTTAAACCCATGAAATTTAATTAAATTCTGTGCATTATGAAAATGTTGTTGTTAAAGTAAGGAAATTTGATTGAATTGTGTGAATGATGAAATGTTGATGTTAAACCCATGAAATTTGATTGAATTGTGGGAATAATGAAAATGTGATGTTAAACCCATGAAATTTGATTGAATTGTGTGAATTATGAAAATGTTGTTGTTAAACCAATGAAATTTGATTGAATTGTGGCAATGATGAAAATGTTGATGTTAAACCCATGAAATTTGATTGAATTGTGTGAATTATGAAAATGTTGTTGTTAAACCCATGAAATTTGATTGAATTGTGGGAATGATGAAAATGTGATGTTAAACCCATGAAATTTGATTGAATTGTGGTAATGATGAAAATGTTGATATTAAACCCATGAAATTTGATTGAATTATGGGAATGATGAAAATGTTGTTGTTAAACCCATGAAATTTAATTAAATTCTGTGCATGATGAAAATGTTGTTGTTAAAGTAAGGAAATTTGATTCAATTGTGTGAATGATGAAATGTTGATGTTAAACCCATGAAATTTGATTGAATTGTGGGAATAATGAAAATGTGATGTTAAACCCATGAAATTTGATTGAATTGTGGGAATGATGAAAATGATGATGTTAAACCCATGAAATTTGATTGAATTATGGGAATAAATGAAAATATTGATGTTAAAACCATGAAATTTGATTGAATTATATGAATGATGAAAACTTTGTTGTTAAGCCCATAAAATTTGATTGAATTGTGTGAATGATGAAAATGATGTTGTTAAACCCATGAAATTTGATTGAATTGTGGGAATGATAAAAATCTTGATATTAAACCCATGATATTTGACTGAACTGCGTGAATCATGAAAATGTGATTGTTAAACCCATGGAATTTGATTGAATTGTGTGAAGATGAAAATTTTGTTTTTTAAACCCATAAAATTTGATTGAATTGTGTGAATTATGAAAATGTTGTTGTTAAACCAATGAAATTTGATTGAATTGTGGCAATGATGAAAATGTTGATGTTAAACCCATGAAATTTGATTGAATTGTGGTAATGATGAAAATGTTGATATTAAACCCATGAAATTTGATTGAATTGTGGGAATGATGAAAATGTTGTTGTTAAACCCTTGAAATTTAATTAAATTCTGTGCATTATGAAAATGTTGTTGTTAAAGTAAGGAAATTTGATTGAATTGTGTGAATGATGAAATGTTGATGTTAAACCCATGAAATTTGATTGAATTGTCGGAATAATGAAAATGTGATGTTAAACCCATGAAATTTGATTTAATTGTGGGAATGATGAAAATGATGATGTTAAACCCATGAAGATTGATTGAATTATGGGAATAAATGAAAATATTGATGTTAAAACCATGAAATTTGATTGAATTATATGAATGATGAAAACTTTGTTGTTAAACCCATAAAATTTGATTGAATTGTGTGAATGATGAAAATGTTGTTGTTAAACCCATGAAATTTGATTGAATTGTGGGAATGATGAAAATGTTGATGTTAAACCCATTAAATTTTATTGAACTGTGTGAATGATGAAAATGTTTTTGTTATACCCATGAAATTTGATTGAATTGTGTGAATGATGAAAATGTTGTTGTTAAACCAATGAAAATTGATTGAATTGTGTGAATGATGAAAACGTTGTTGTTAAAACTTATGAAATTTGATTGAATGGTGGAAATGATGAAATGTTGATGTTAAACCCGTGAAATTTTATTGAACTGTGTGAATAACGAAAATGTTGTTGTTAAACCCATGAAATTTCATTGAATTGTGGGAATGATGAAAATGTTGATGCTAAACCCATGAAATTTGATTGAATGGTAGGAATGATGAAAGTGATGATGTTAAACCCATGAAACTTGATTGAATTGTGGGAATGATGAAAATGTTGTTGTTAAACCCTTGAAATTTAATTAAATTGTGTGCATGATGAAAATGATGTGGTTAAACCTAGAAAATTTGATTGGTTTGTGTGAATGATGAAAATCTTGATTTTAAACCCATGATATTTGACTGAACTGTGTGAATCAGGAAAATGTGATGTTAAACCCATTATATTTGATTGAATTGTGGGACATGATGAAAATGATGATGTTAAACCCATGCAATTTGATTGAATTGTGGGAATAAATGAAAATATTGTTGTTAAAACCATGAAATTTGATTGAATTATGTGAATGATGAAATTTTTGTTGTTAAACCCATAAAATTTAATTGAATTGTGTGAATGATGAAAATGTTGTTGTTAAACCCATGAAATTTGATTGAATTGTGGGAATGATGAAAATGTTGATGTTAAATCCATGAAATTTGATTGAACTGCGTGAATGATGAAAATGTTGTTGTTAAACCCATGGAATTTGATTGAATTGTGTGAATATGAAAATTTTGTTGTTAAGCCCATAAAATTTGATTGAATTGTGTGAATGATGAAAATGTTATTGTTAAACCCATGAAATTTGGTTGAATTGTGGGAATGATGAAAATGTGATGTTAAACCCATGAAATTTGATTGAATTGTGGTAATGATGAAAATGTTGATATTAAACCCATGAAATTTGATTGAATTGTGGGAATGATGAAAATGTTGTTGTTAAACCCATGAAATTTAATTAAATTCTGTTCATGATGAAAATGTTGTTGTTAAAGTAAGGAAATTTGATTGAATTGTGTGAATGATGAAATGTTGATGTTAAACCCATGAAATTTGATTGAATTGTCGGAATAATGAAAATGTGATGTTAAACCCATGAAATTTGATTGAATTGTGGGAATGATGAAAATGATGATGTTAAACCCATGAAATTTGATTGAATTATGGGAATAAGTGAAAATATTGATGTTAAAACCATGAAATTTGATTGAATTATATGAATGATGAAAACTTTGGTGTTAAACCCATAAAATTTGATTGAATTGTGTGAATGATGAAAATGTTGTTGTTAAACCCATGAAATTTGATTGAATTGTGGGAATGATGAAAATGTTGATGTTAAACCCATTAAATTTGATTGAACTGTGTGAATGATGAAAATGTTGTTGTTATACCCATGAAATTTGATTGAATTGTGTGAATGATGAAAATGCTGTTGTTAAACCAATGAAAATTGATTGAATTGTGTGAATGATGAAAACTTTGTTGTTAAAACTTATGAAATTTGATTGAATGGTGGAAATGATGAAATGTTGATGTTAAACCCGTGAAATTTTATTGAACTGTGTGAATAACGAAAATGTTGTTGTTAAACCCATGAAATTTCATTGAATTGTGGGAATGATGAAAATGTTGATGCTAAACCAAGAAATTTGATTGAATGGTAGGAATGATGAAAGTGATGATGTTAAACCCATGAAACTTGACTGAATTGTGTGAATGATGAAAATGATGTTGTTAAACCCATGAAATTTGATTGAATTGTGGGAATGATAAAAATCTTGATATTAAACCCATGATATTTGACTGAACTGCGTGAATCGTGAAAATGTGATTGTCAAACCCATGGAATTTGATTGAATTGTGTGAAGATGAAAATTTTGTTTTTTAAACCCATAAAATTTGATTGAATTGTGTGAATTATGAAAATGTTGTTGTTAAACCAATGAAATTTGATTGAATTGTGGCAATGATGAAAATGTTGATGTTAAACCCATGAAATTTGATTGAATTGTGTGAATTATGAAAATGTTGTTGTTAAACCCATGAAATTTGATTGAATTGTGGGAATGATGAAAATGTGATGTTAAACCCATGAAATTTGATTGAATTGTGGTAATGATGAAAATGTTGATATTAAACCCATGAAATTTGATTGAATTGTGGGAATGATGAAAATGTTGTTGTTAAACCCATGAAATTTAATTAAATTCTGTGCATGATGAAAATGTTGTTGTTAAAGTAAGGAAATTTGATTGAATTGTGTGAATGATGAAATGTTGATGTTAAACCCATGAAATTTGATTGAATTGTGGGAATAATGAAAATGTGATGTTAAACCCATGAAATTTGATTGAATTGTGGGAATGATGAAAATGATGATGTTAAACCCATGAAATTTGATTGAATTATGGGAATAAATGAAAATATTGATGTTAAAACCATGAAATTTGATTGAATTATATGAATGATGAAAACTTTGGTTTTAAACCCATAAAATTTGATCGAAATGTGTGAATGATGAAAATGTTGTTGTTAAACCCATGAAATTTGATTGAATTGTGGGAATGATGAAAATGTTGATGTTAAACCCATTAAATTTGATTGAACTGTGTGAATGATGAAAATGTTGTTGTTATACCCATGAAATTTGATTGAATTGTGTGAATGATGAAAATGTTGTTGTTAAACCAATGAAAATTGATTGAATTGTGTGAATGATGAAAACGTTGTTGTTAAAACTTATGAAATTTTATTGAATGGTGGAAATGATGAAATGTTGATGTTAAACCCGTGAAGTTTTATTGAACTGTGTGAATAACGAAAATGTTGTTGTTAAACCCATGAAATTTCATTGAATTGTGGGAATGATGAAAATCTTGATGCTAAACCCATGAAATTTGATTGAATGGTAGGAATGATGAAAGTGATGATGTTAAACCCATGAAATTTGATTGAATTGTGGGAATGATGAAAATGTTGTTGTTAAAACCTTGAAATTTAATTAAATTGTGTGCATCATGAAAATGATGTGGTTAAACCTAGAAAATTTGATTGGATTGTGTGAATGATGAAAATCTTGATTTTAAACCCATGATATTTGACTGAACTGTGTGAATCAGGAAAATGTGATGTTAAACCCATTATATTTGATTGAATTGTGGGACATGATGAAAATGATGATGTTAAACCCATGCAATTTGATTGAATTGTGGGAATAAATGAAAATATTGTTGTTAAAACCATGAAATTTGATTGAATTATGTGAATGATGAAATTTTTGTTGTTAAACCCATAAAATTTAATTGAATTGTGTGAATGATGAAAATGTTGTTGTTAAACCCATGAAATTTGATTGAATTGTGGGAATGATGAAAATGTTGATGTTAAATCCATGAAATTTGATTGAACTGCGTGAATGATGAAAATGTTGTTGTTAAACCCATGGAATTTGATTGAATTGTGTGAATATGAAAATTTTGTTGTTAAGCCCATAAAATTTGATTGAATTGTGTGAATGATGAAAATGTTATTGTTAAACCCATGAAATTTGGTTGAATTGTGGGAATGATGAAAATGTTGATGTTAAACCCATGAAATTTGATTGAATTGTGTGAAATATGAAAATGTTGTTGTTAAACCCATGAAATTTGATTGAATTGTGGGAATGATGAAAATGTTGATGTTAAACCCATTAAATTTTATTGAACTGTGTGAATGATGAAAATGTTTTTGTTATACCCATGAAATTTGATTGAATTGTGTGAATGATGAAAATGTTGTTGTTAAACCAATGAAAATTGATTGAATTGTGTGAATGATGAAAACGTTGTTGTTAAAACTTATGAAATTTGATTGAATGGTGGAAATGATGAAATGTTGATGTTAAACCCGTGAAATTTTATTGAACTGTGTGAATAACGAAAATGTTGTTGTTAAACCCATGAAATTTCATTGAATTGTGGGAATGATGAAAATGTTGATGCTAAACCCATGAAATTTGATTGAATGGTAGGAATGATGAAAGTGATGATGTTAAACCCATGAAACTTGATTGAATTGTGTGAATGATGAAAATGATGTTGTTAAACCCATGAAATTTGATTGAATTGTGGGAATGATAAAAATCTTGATATTAAACCCATGATATTTGACTGAACTGCGTGAATCGTGAAAATGTGATTGTTAAACCCATGGAATTTGATTGAATTGTGTGAAGATGAAAATTTGTTTTTTAAACCCATAAAATTTGATTGAATTGTGTGAATTATGAAAATGTTGTTGTTAAACCAATGAAATTTGATTGAATTGTGGCAATGATGAAAATGTTGATGTTAAACCCATGAAATTTGATTGAATTGTGTGAATTATGAAAATAATGTTGTTAAACCCATGAAATTTGATTGAATTGTGGGAATGATGAAAATGTGATGTTAAACCCATGAAATTTGATTGAATTGTGGTAATGATGAAAATGTTGATATTAAACCCATGAAATTTGATTGAATTATGGGAATGATGAAAATGTTGTTGTTAAACCCATGAAATTTAATTAAATTCTGTGCATGATGAAAATGTTGTTGTTAAAGTAAGGAAATTTGATTCAATTGTGTGAATGATGAAATGTTGATGTTAACCCATGAAATTTGATTCAATTGTGGGAATAATGAAAATGTGATGTTAAACCCATGAAATTTGATTGAATTGTGGGAATGATGAAAATGATGATGTTAAACCCATGAAATTTGATTGAATTATGGGAATAAATGAAAATATTGATGTTAAAACCATGAAATTTGATTGAATTATATGAATGATGAAAACTTTGTTGTTAAACCCATAAAATTTTATTGAATTGTGTGAATGATGAAAATGTTGTTGTTAAACCCATGAAATTTGATTGAATTGTGGGAATGATGAAAATGTTGATGTTAAACCCATTAAATTTGATTGAACTGTGTGAATGATGAAAATGTTGTTGTTATACCCATGAAATTTGATTGAATTGTGTGAATGATGAAAATGTTGTTGTTAAACCAATGAAAATTGATTGAATTGTGTGAATGATGAAAACGTTGTTGTTAAAACTTATGAAATTTGATTGAATGGTGGAAATGATGAAATGTTGATGTTAAACCCGTGAAATTTATTGAACTGTGTGAATAACGAAAATGTTGTTGTTAAACCCATGAAATTTCATTGAATTGTGGGAATGATGAAAATGTTGATGCTAAACCCATGAAATTTGATTGAATGGTAGGAATGATGAAAGTGATGATGTTAAACCCATGAAACTTGATTGAATTGTGTGAATGATGAAAATGATGTTGTTAAACCCATGAAATTTGATTGAATTGTGGGAATGATAAAAATCTTGATATTAAACCCATGATATTTGACTGAACTGCGTGAATCATGAAAATGTGATTGTTAAACCCATGGAATTTGATTGAATTGTGTGAAGATGAAAATTTTGTTTTTTAAACCCATAAAATTTGATTGAATTGTGTGAATTATGAAAATGTTGTTGTTAAACCAATGAAATTTGATTGAATTGTGGCAATGATGAAAATGTTGATGTTAAACCCATGAAATTTGATTGAATTGTGGTAATGATGAAAATGTTGATATTAAACCCATGAAATTTGATTGAATTGTGGGAATGATGAAAATGTTGTTGTTAAACCCATGAAATTTAATTAAATTCTGTGCATTATGAAAATGTTGTTGTAAAGTAAGGAAATTTGATTGAATTGTGTGAATGATGAAATGTTGATGTTAAACCCATGAAATTTGATTGAATTGTGGGAATAATGAAAATGTGATGTTAAACCCATGAAATTTGATTGAATTGTGTGAATTATGAAAATGTTGTTGTTAAACCAATGAAATTTGATTGAATTGTGGCAATGATGAAAATGTTGATGTTAAACCCATGAAATTTGATTGAATTGTGTGAATTATGAAAATGTTGTTGTTAAACCCATGAAATTTGATTGAATTGTGGGAATGATGAAAATGTGATGTTAAACCCATGAAATTTGATTGAATTGTGGTAATGATGAAAATGTTGATATTAAACCCATGAAATTTGATTGAATTATGGGAATGATGAAAATGTTGTTGTTAAACCCATGAAATTTAATTAAATTCTGTGCATGATGAAAATGTTGTTGTTAAAGTAAGGAAATTTGATTCAATTGTGTGAATGATGAAATGTTGATGTTAAACCCATGAAATTTGATTGAATTGTGGGAATAATGAAAATGTGATGTTAAACCCATGAAATTTGATTGAATTGTGGGAATGATGAAAATGATGATGTTAAACCCATGAAATTTGATTGAATTATGGGAATAAATGAAAATATTGATGTTAAAACCATGAAATTTGATTGAATTATATGAATGATGAAAACTTTGTTGTTAAGCCCATAAAATTTGATTGAATTGTGTGAATGATGAAAATGATGTTGTTAAACCCATGAAATTTGATTGAATTGTGGGAATGATAAAAATCTTGATATTAAACCCATGATATTTGACTGAACTGCGTGAATCATGAAAATGTGATTGTTAAACCCATGGAATTTGATTGAATTGTGTGAAGATGAAAATTTTGTTTTTAAACCCATAAAATTTGATTGAATTGTGTGAATTATGAAAATGTTGTTGTTAAACCAATGAAATTTGATTGAATTGTGGCAATGATGAAAATGTTGATGTTAAACCCATGAAATTTGATTGAATTGTGGTAATGATGAAAATGTTGATATTAAACCCATGAAATTTGATTGAATTGTGGGAATGATGAAAATGTTGTTGTTAAACCCTTGAAATTTAATTAAATTCTGTGCATTATGAAAATGTTGTTGTTAAAGTAAGGAAATTTGATTGAATTGTGTGAATGATGAAATGTTGATGTTAAACCCATGAAATTTGATTGAATTGTGGGAATAATGAAAATGTGATGTTAAACCCATGAAATTTGATTTAATTGTGGGAATGATGAAAATGATGATGTTAAACCATGAAGATTGATTGAATTATGGGAATAAATGAAAATATTGATGTTAAAACCATGAAATTTGATTGAATTATATGAATGATGAAAACTTTGTTGTTAAACCCATAAAATTTGATTGAATTGTGTGAATGATGAAAATGTTGTTGTTAAACCCATGAAATTTGATTGAATTGTGGGAATGATGAAAATGTTGATGTTAAACCCATTAAATTTTATTGAACTGTGTGAATGATGAAAATGTTTTTGTTATACCCATGAAATTTGATTGAATTGTGTGAATGATGAAAATGTTGTTGTTAAACCAATGAAAATTGATTGAATTGTGTGAATGATGAAAACGTTGTTGTTAAAACTTATGAAATTTGATTGAATGGTGGAAATGATGAAATGTTGATGTTAAACCCGTGAAATTTTATTGAACTGTGTGAATAACGAAAATGTTGTTGTTAAACCCATGAAATTTCATTGAATTGTGGGAATGATGAAAATGTTGATGCTAAACCCATGAAATTTGATTGAATGGTAGGAATGATGAAAGTGATGATGTTAAACCCATGAAACTTGATTGAATTGTGGGAATGATGAAAATGTTGTTGTTAAACCCTTGAAATTTAATTAAATTGTGTGCATGATGAAAATGATGTGGTTAAACCTAGAAATTTGATTGGTTTGTGTGAATGATGAAAATCTTGATTTTAAACCCATGATATTTGACTGAACTGTGTGAATCAGGAAAATGTGATGTTAAACCCATTATATTTGATTGAATTGTGGGACATGATGAAAATGATGATGTTAAACCCATGCAATTTGATTGAATTGTGGGAATAAATGAAAATATTGTTGTTAAAACCATGAAATTTGATTGAATTATGTGAATGATGAAATTTTTGTTGTTAAACCCATAAAATTTAATTGAATTGTGTGAATGATGAAAATGTTGTTGTTAAACCCATGAAATTTGATTGAATTGTGGGAATGATGAAAATGTTGATGTTAAATCCATGAAATTTGATTGAACTGCGTGAATGATGAAAATGTTGTTGTTAAACCCATGGAATTTGATTGAATTGTGTGAATATGAAAATTTTGTTGTTAAGCCCATAAAATTTGATTGAATTGTGTGAATGATGAAAATGTTATTGTTAAACCCATGAAATTTGGTTGAATTGTGGGAATGATGAAAATGTGATGTTAAACCCATGAAATTTGATTGAATTGTGGTAATGATGAAAATGTTGATATTAAACCCATGAAATTTGATTGAATTGTGGGAATGATGAAAATGTTGTTGTTAAACCCATGAAATTTAATTAAATTCTGTTCATGATGAAAATGTTGTTGTTAAAGTAAGGAAATTTGATTGAATTGTGTGAATGATGAAATGTTGATGTTAAACCCATGAAATTTGATTGAATTGTCGGAATAATGAAAATGTGATGTTAAACCCATGAAATTTGATTGAATTGTGGGAATGATGAAAATGATGATGTTAAACCCATGAAATTTGATTGAATTATGGGAATAAGTGAAAATATTGATGTTAAAACCATGAAATTTGATTGAATTATAGAATGATGAAAACTTTGGTGTTAAACCCATAAAATTTGATTGAATTGTGTGAATGATGAAAATGTTGTTGTTAAACCCATGAAATTTGATTGAATTGTGGGAATGATGAAAATGTTGATGTTAAACCCATTAAATTTGATTGAACTGTGTGAATGATGAAAATGTTGTTGTTATACCCATGAAATTTGATTGAATTGTGTGAATGATGAAAATGCTGTTGTTAAACCAATGAAAATTGATTGAATTGTGTGAATGATGAAAACTTTGTTGTTAAAACTTATGAAATTTGATTGAATGGTGGAAATGATGAAATGTTGATGTTAAACCCGTGAAATTTTATTGAACTGTGTGAATAACGAAAATGTTGTTGTTAAACCCATGAAATTTCATTGAATTGTGGGAATGATGAAAATGTTGATGCTAAACCCAAGAAATTTGATTGAATGGTAGGAATGATGAAAGTGATGATGTTAAACCCATGAAACTTGACTGAATTGTGTGAATGATGAAAATGATGTTGTTAAACCCATGAAATTTGATTGAATTGTGGGAATGATAAAAATCTTGATATTAAACCCATGATATTGACTGAACTGCGTGAATCGTGAAAATGTGATTGTCAAACCCATGGAATTTGATTGAATTGTGTGAAGATGAAAATTTTGTTTTTTAAACCCATAAAATTTGATTGAATTGTGTGAATTATGAAAATGTTGTTGTTAAACCAATGAAATTTGATTGAATTGTGGCAATGATGAAAATGTTGATGTTAAACCCATGAAATTTGATTGAATTGTGTGAATTATGAAAATGTTGTTGTTAAACCCATGAAATTTGATTGAATTGTGGGAATGATGAAAATGTGATGTTAAACCCATGAAATTTGATTGAATTGTGGTAATGATGAAAATGTTGATATTAAACCCATGAAATTTGATTGAATTGTGGGAATGATGAAAATGTTGTTGTTAAACCCATGAAATTTAATTAAATTCTGTGCATGATGAAAATGTTGTTGTTAAAGTTAGGAAATTTGATTGAATTGTGTGAATGATGAAAATGTTGTTGTTAAACCCATGAAATTTGATTGAATTGTGGGAATAATGAAAATGTGATGTTAAACCCATGAAATTTGATTGAATTGTGGGAATGATGAAAATGATGATGTTAAACCCATGAAATTTGATTGAATTATGGGAATAAATGAAAATATTGATGTTAAAACCATGAAATTTGATTGAATTATATGAATGATGAAAACTTTGGTTTTAAACCCATAAAATTTGATCGAAATGTGTGAATGATGAAAATGTTGTTGTTAAACCCATGAAATTTGATTGAATTGTGGGAATGATGAAAATGTTGATGTAAAACCATTAAATTTGATTGAACTGTGTGAATGATGAAAATGTTGTTGTTATACCCATGAAATTTGATTGAATTGTGTGAATGATGAAAATGTTGTTGTTAAACCAATGAAAATTGATTGAATTGTGTGAATGATGAAAACGTTGTTGTTAAAACTTATGAAATTTTATTGAATGGTGGAAATGATGAAATGTTGATGTTAAACCCGTGAAGTTTTATTGAACTGTGTGAATAACGAAAATGTTGTTGTTAAACCCATGAAATTTCATTGAATTGTGGGAATGATGAAAATCTTGATGCTAAACCCATGAAATTTGATTGAATGGTAGGAATGATGAAAGTGATGATGTTAAACCATGAAATTGATTGAATTGTGGGAATGATGAAAATGTTGTTGTTAAAACCTTGAAATTTAATTAAATTGTGTGCATGATGAAAATGATGTGGTTAAACCTAGAAAATTTGATTGGATTGTGTGAATGATGAAAATCTTGATTTTAAACCCATGATATTTGATGAACTGTGTGAATCAGGAAAATGTGATGTTAAAACCATTATATTTGATTGAATTGTGGGACATGATGAAAATGATGATGTTAAACCCATGCAATTTGATTGAATTGTGGGAATAAATGAAAATATTGTTGTTAAAACCATGAAATTTGATTGAATTATGTGAATGATGAAATTTTGTGTTAAACCCATAAAATTTAATTGAATTGTGTGAATGATGAAAATGTTGTTGTTAAACCCATGAAATTTGATTGAATTGTGGGAATGATGAAAATGTTGATGTTAAATCCATGAAATTTGATTGAACTGCGTGAATGATGAAAATGTTGTTGTTAAACCCATGGAATTTGATTGAATTGTGTGAATATGAAAATTTTGTTGTTAAGCCCATAAAATTTGATTGAATTGTGTGAATGATGAAAATGTTATTGTTAAACCATGAAATTTGGTTGAATTGTGGGAATGATGAAAATGTTGATGTTAAACCCATGAAATTTGATTGAATTGTGTGAATTATGAAAATGTTGTTGTTAAACCCATGAAATTTGATTGAATTGTGGGAATGATAAAATGTGATGTTAAACCCATGAAATTTGATTGAATTGTGGTAATGATGAAAATGTTGATATTAAACCCATGAAATTTGATTGAATTGTGGGAATGATGAAAATGTTGTTGTTAAACCCATGAAATTTAATTAAATTCTGTTCATGATGAAAATGTTGTTGTTAAAGTAAGGAAATTTGATTGAATTGTGTGAATGATGAAATGTTGATGTTAAACCCATGAAATTTGATTGAATTGTCGGAATAATGAAAATGTGATGTTAAACCCATGAAATTTGATTGAATTGTGGGAATGATGAAAATGATGATGTTAAACCCATGAAATTTGATTGAATTATGGGAATAAGTGAAAATATTGATGTTAAAACCATGAAATTTGATTGAATTATATGAATGATGAAAACTTTGGTGTTAAACCCATAAAATTTGATTGAATTGTGTGAATGATGAAAATGTTGTGTTAAACCCATGAAATTTGATTGAATGTGGGAATGATGAAAATGTTGATGTTAAACCCATTAAATTTGATTGAACTGTGTGAATGATGAAAATGTTGTTGTTATACCCATGAAATTTGATTGAATTGTGTGAATGATGAAAATGCTGTTGTTAAACCAATGAAAATTGATTGAATTGTGTGAATGATGAAAACTTTGTTGTTAAAACTTATGAAATTTGATTGAATGGTGGAAATGATGAAATGTTGATGTTAAACCGTGAAATTTATTGAACTGTGTGAATAACGAAAATGTTGTTGTTAAACCCATGAAATTCATCGAATTGTGGGAATGATGAAAATGTTGATGCTAAACCCATGAAATTTGATTGAATGGTAGGAATGATGAAAGTGATGATGTTAAACCCATGAAACTTGACTGAATTGTCTGAATGATGAAAATGATGTTGTTAAACCCATGAAATTTGATTGAATTGTGGGAATGATAAAAATCTTGATATTAAACCCATGATATTTGACTGAACTGCGTGAATCGTGATTGAAATTGTGAAGATGAAAATTTTGTTTTTTAAACCCATAAAATTGATTGAATTGTGTGAATTATGAAAATGTGTGTTAAAGATGAAATTTGATTGAATTGTGGCAATGATGAAAATGTTGATGTTAAACCCATGAAATTTGATTGAATTGTGTGAATTATGAAAATGTTGTTGTTAAACCCATGAAATTTGATTGAATTGTGGGAATGATGAAAATGTGATGTTAAACCCATGAAATTGATTGAATTGTGGGAATGATGAAAATGTTTAAACCCATGAAATTTGATTGAATTGTGTGAATGATGAAAATGTTGATGTTAAACC
>NW_026112762.1:0-64725 GCF_024323335.1 Lathyrus oleraceus | reverse complement strand
TCAATCTTATATATATATATTGCTTTTCAAGCAGCTATTAAATTTTCTTCCAATGTCGATTAAATCATCTAATAGCCTTTCCTTAGTCTCTTTTTCATATTGCTCTCTCTCTCTCTCTCTCTCTCTCTCTCTCTCTCCATATCTTCGGGAGACATTTTAATTTGATTATATCCTGAGAACCAGTCCATGAAGGAGAATACAGAGAACTGAGTTGTGTTATCTACCAATACATCAATGTGAGGTAAAGGAAAATCATCTTTGGGACTAGCTCTATTCAGGTCTCTATAGTCTACACACATTCGAACTTTTCCATCTTTCTTAAGAACTGGCACAATATTAGCAATCCACTGCGGGTAAGTTGCAACTGCTAGAAAACCTGCATCAAACTTGTAATACCCCAAAATTTACCCTTCATTTTTCCTGGAAAAAAAAAACCGAAAAAAAACGAAAAAAAAACGAAAAAAGAAAAATAATTAATTAAATAAATAAATAAAATAAATAAATAAAATAAATAAATAAAATATAACAAATTATTTTGGACTTGGGTCTCCCTCATTTGAGCCCACTACCCACGAAAATCAGTCTATAAATACTGAAGTTTCAGTAGAGGAAAACACTTGGAGTTACACTGGGAGATTCACTGGAAAAAGATAGTGAGAGAAAGAAGACAGAACAAAGGGGGATTTTGAGGAGAAACAAAACACTCTGAGGTTTCCTTGGAACAAAACCCTGAGGAAAAAGATAGTGAGAGAAGACCTGACAGAGAACTCAGAGCAGCCTCCAAACCCTGAAGGGAATTCAACTTGTAAACCTCACGGGTGCAACTCAATTTCAATCAAGCTCTCCAATCAGGTTTGCCCTATATCCATCATATTTATGCCTTTAATTTGAATGCTCTAAATGTATGAGGTATTATGGGTGAATTTGATACCTTTTTTGTGAGCCTTTTGTGAATTTTGATGGAATTATTCATGTGGTTACATTTTGATTTAGGGGCAACTTTGGGTTACCCTATTTTGTTTCTCTAACCTGTCTTTGTGTTGCCATGACATTGTTTTCCCTGGATTTCACCTTGTTTGTCTAACCTTTCTGTTGAGTTTTCGTGAGGGCTCACATACTCTTGCAGGGATACCATCCGGAGGTTTATCCTGATTAATTGTATTGACTGATTTTCTTTGACGGTCTAGCTGGAGAGATCTCAGGGTTGCTAATCCTTTAATTGCTGTAACTTCGGATCTTTATCCGTGTGGTAATTTTTTCCTTTTCTCGTACTTTATCGCTTTCTTAGCTGGAAGACCTCAATAGGAGGCAATGTTTGGGCCCCTTGGTGGCATTTTACTTTGAGATACATGTTTTGTGTTTTGTATTCATATCCCCACATGTAGCGCGGTTCCTTCGTCAAGGACTGCCTGTTTGCCCTCGAGCATCCCAAACCCTAAAACTCAAAGCAACACGTTTACTCCTTCTACTACAGGCGAGTAAGTCTCCAAAGGTCGAGCATCCGGTAGATTGCGTAGTGACGTCGTTCGTCCAAAACCCAATCCATAACCCCGTAGTTAGCCGAACTACGGCTTGCTCTGATTCTCATTCCAGATGAGATACGTAGGCATAAGACGCGATGTCTTAGCGAGCACACATCCCCTTAACCCATAGGTCAGCCGAGCTACGAAGACTCTGATTCTCATATTCAGATGAGATACGTATGCAGTGGATGCGACATCCGCGCGAGTCATTTCTCTTAACCTTTTTAGTAAATAAACACATTAGGTAAACCCGCACCCTTTAGACAAAAACTACAAAAGTGGATCCCGTAGAGTACTATGGATGTGTAGGGGTGCTAATACCTTCCCTTCGCATAACCGACTCCCGAACCCAAGATTTGGTTGCGAGACCCCGTCTTGTCCTTTCCTTTTTTCAGGTTGACTTCGAGCGTTTCCTTTCCCTCCTTTGGGATGAATAACGCACGGTGGCGACTCTTCTGTCTTTTTCTTTCGCCGGTTGTTTTTTTCGCGCACTGTATTTTTCAGGTTGCGACAGCTGGCGACTCTGCTGGGGAATCTAAGAAGTTGACCTCTTGCTGGTCCATCTTCCCTAAGCGAGTCCCTCCTAGCTTTTGTAGTTTGTTTGTTTATTGGGTGTTCATGCTTTTGTACAGTTATTTATTTACCTGCTTTACCTTATTACATTGTGTACATATCATTATTGTATCTGTTGGTTGGCTACGGCTGCTTGGTGATCTTTGTGAGATGAGTTCTATACCCGAACTCGAGTGCACTTAAGATAGGAGAATGGCATAGTCCTGTCAACTTGTGTGGAGTATTCCTTAGCGAGTTGACTTGCAAGCCCATTCACTTGGTGGAGGTCATGTTGAGATCAATAATGTCACATAAGTAAGTTGTGGTTAGACATTACTTGTTCCAATATAGACCTAAGAAGCCAAGGACCTTAGTTTACCTAACCCATCTTGGCCTATTCGTAGGACGTAGTGCGAAAGTCGTTCAAATGTAAGATTTGATACGATTGTTACGCGATACTACACTCATAAGAGTCTCTCTTGAGAATATTGTTGGAATACGAGTAGTCGTTCCTCTGATAATATCCGAAAGATGGGATTATGACTATGGGAACCTTTTGTAGAACATGTTTGGCAGGTCTAAACCTTAGTACACTCCTTTTGGGTGGTTCTTAACCTAAACTCCATGCTCGTGACTTGCGACAAACCCTTGATTCATGGTTGATCTGATCAGGTATCCTTAATATCAATGA
This sequence comes from Lathyrus oleraceus, assembly GCF_024323335.1. Classification (NCBI taxonomy): domain Eukaryota; kingdom Viridiplantae; phylum Streptophyta; class Magnoliopsida; order Fabales; family Fabaceae; genus Lathyrus; species Lathyrus oleraceus. The sequence continues at coordinate 61,959 of NW_026112762.1, read as the reverse complement.
AACTCGGGTATTGATAAGGTGTAAACCATAATCCGCCAAAATGGGTGGTTGATATTAAGGATAACATGATCCATCCCATGACCTTTGTTTGGTGTACTCTTAATTTCTCTCCAGACAGTACAACCTGGCAGATGTTCAAGCAGATACAGCAATCCTGATTGGCATGCCATTGCATTGCATTCACATCATCACACCATTTGCATTCATATCATTTAACACATGTTTATCCTTTTCAAGGAGGTTTAAATCTTCTTCTTGATTCTAGTCGGGGTTTTCTTCTTACACTGTTTATCAAATGTGAGACTGGAATCAAGGGGGTAGAATACTTTTGGAATTGATAAACATGTCATTGCATTTGCATAGTCATCCGCATGTCTTGCATAACAGGTACCGCCACAGTGTTCTCAGTTTGTTTGGTGTCCCATCAGCAGGATAGCTTGTAACACCTCAAAATTTGCCCTCCTCTCTTGGGACTAGCATTAACATATTGCATTACATTTTTAGGTCATTAGGCATTGCATATTGCATATCATGTGGTTACATTGTGCAAGCCATTCTCCTAAGTCTTGATCAGAAGATAAGGAAGTCAAAGTGCAAGCCTAGGGTTTATTGACTGATCATTGGCCATCTGAGGATTGGGTGATCAAATTAGGGTTTTGTGATTCTCCAAGGGTATTGGTCTTCATCTTGATTGCAATGATACATCATCATCATCATGGTTGGATGTCATCAGGAGATTGAAGAAGATTCCTTGAGATTAGGGTTTTGACCACTGGTCAACCCTAATCAGTTGCATTGGGCCAATCAGGGCTTAATCAGGAGATGGGGTTTGTGATGGTTATGGGGTTCATTATGTGATTATATTGTTCTAATTGAGGCTAGGGTTTCACCCTTGAGCCATTTCAGTTGGAGATTGGGGTTTAATTTGATCTATGCATTGCCTGATTCATCTATCAGATGAAAAAGTCAACTGTGGTCAACTGTACATGATCTGATGGATTTGGAGGTGGAAATGAGTTGGATACACTTCATTCATGTTGGAACAAGTGTTATTTGACATCTCAAGGCTTAAGAATGAAAAAAATCAAGTCAGAACAAAAACTGCCAAAAATAGAAAGTGACTTGTAATTGAAGTTTCCAAAAATGGAAAGTTTTTGACCTCAAGACCACATGTCCAAAGAAGCTTCAAATGAAAATTTGTTCAACATGAAAGTTGTAGATCTTGTTCTTACCTTTCCAAAAAGTCCAAGAACTTGAAAATCCCATGTATGGTTGGAAAATTATGGCTCAGTGAAATTCAAAAATGACCCATAATCAGGAGGCCATAATTTCCACATGGTTTGTCCAAATTGCAAGTTCTTTATATGCACAAACTCCATTTGACATGTACTTTCATGGTGCATAATTGGATTTCTTCAAAAATGGTCAATGCAAAAAGTCAAATTTCAACTGGACAGTTAAATGGACCAGGGGCAAAATTGTCCAACTTGTGAAATAATTGGAATTTTTGAGTGAGGATTTTTGCAACACCTCATAAATGGCATTTGAAATTTGTTGGAATTATCATTTCATGGCAAAGGCTTGTAATTTGAGAATTGGCTTGAAAAATGAAAGTGCAAAATTGGACATTAAGCTACCACATGGTGACTTTCAAAAATACTCATCCAATGAGAGTGGGGCAAGTGGCAACAGCTCACACATGGCATTTGGAAGGTGTGTGAGCTGTCAATGAGGTGGCAATGAGCTGGCATATGAAATTCCATTTTTGCCCTCACTTGAAATTAAGCATTTTCACTAATCAAAGGCATTTGGTTAATTACATGGTTAAGTGATGATTAAGCACACATATATATTCCTAATCACATGATAATCATAACAGAAAATCATTTCACCAAAAACCAGATCTGAAAACTCTCCAATTCTCTCAATTTCCTCAAGAACACAAAACCTTCAACTTCATCAAACTTCATCAATTGTTGATCAATCTTCGAGTTTCTTTTTGATTTGAACTCCTCTCATCATCATCTCCAACTGTTTGTGAAGATTGGAAGGCAAGGAGTGTGGAATCGTGACTGTCCAAGGTAGCACCATCAATGGCAAATCGAGTTCTTGAGCATTAGAAGCAATATCAAGTGAATTCAAGCTCATCATTTATCTTCTGGAAGACTCTAGTCCATCTGTTTGAAGCCAAAACACGCGAAGGACAGCAAGAACACCACTGCCATTCTAGGTATGTGATTTTTCGAATGTCACGATTCTTCAAATGTTTAGGTGCGTTTTGTAGAGCATAGAATGTAGGTTATGGTGATGTGCTTGGTCTGTGAAATGATGCGCTATAGCTTAGGAAATCTGGATTTGAAATTTCGTGTCAAGACCCTAACTCGATCGATCCGGTTAGTATAGTTAGATTTAGGTTGATTAGGTTATATATTCATGATCTATGCACTGAGACGATTCCAACGGATATTCATTTGTGAGTTTTGGTGGAAGTTTGAGCGAAACCGTTGCTGGCAGTTGGAAGCTCATGCGCGAGGAAGACGATGAGAATTCTGGACATTTTTCCAGTTTGATCCACTGATTCGTTTGAAAATTTGAGTAGCCTGTTTACCGCGCTACTGTTCAAGGTTATTACGGATATGCCATCAATGAAAACTTAATTAATTATATTAATTCAATAATTATTAGAAAATTCACAATGACTTTAAAAAATTCATAAAAAATCAATAAAAATTCAGAAAAATATAGGAATTTTTTCTTTGACTTCCTTGTTGACTGTAGATGTTTTTTGACCTATTGGTCAAAGTTGTGCATGGTGTGAATTATATTTGACCTAGGGTTCTTTAACATGTGCTATGTTTGATACCTTGTGCCATTTTGTTCATGAAATTCTCATATCCTAAAATAAATGCTTGAAAATTTTTGTGATGATTGTGGACTGGTTGATGTTTATTTACATGTAAATTTCATGAATTTTTGATGCCTGGCCATTGAGTTATGAATTTTGGAACTTAGGTGTGACAATTTGTGTCACACCTCATTATGTCAATTTGCTGGATTTTTTTTGAGTGGCCTATACTTGTTGGATTAATGTGAAATTTTGCATGATGGTTGATTAACATGTTAAGAGGCTATGTGAATTTTTGTGGAATTTTACATTGCATTTTCAAATTGATTGCTATTTTTCATCTCTGGTGGTTGAATTTGCAAGTTCATGTGATACATGTTGGTAGATTTAATGTGAAATGCTCATATGGTATTGAATGATCATGAAATTTGGTATGAATGTTGTAGACACATGATGTGACATCCCTGTTTTGGTCTCACTCATTTCTTTATTGTTTTCATTGAGTTATGAATTTTTGAAATGGAAGCATGTGTTGATGTTGTGATTTGGAGCATATAATTGTGTCTGTTTTTGTTGATTTTCATTGACATAGTTACCTTGGTCCAATTAGGCTAAAATTTGGTATGCTAGACCTTGGATAGCCCCTGTTTAGGTGTAATTTATTTGAGAATTGTTGGAAGTGTTTTGATGTGGATTTGAATGCAATAATTCTGTTTGCATGTTTGATGCTTCATTTGAGCTAGTTTGCCTTGTTTTGTGCATAAAATGAACATGATGAATGATATGGATATGGGACTAATTGTGTTGGCTTTTGTTTGACATTAATCTGAGTTTGGTTGGATATCCCTTGCTGTTTAGGAATTTTTCTTGCCTTTGGACCCTAGGCTTGGCCTAGTGGTCTAGTTGCTAATATTTGCTTGATTTTTCAGGATGAATAGCATAAGGCTCATGGAGAATGATCCAAGTTGATTGAAATGATGTTGTTTGATGTTTGTGCACTAACATAACATTGTTTTGTAGGTTGTGAAGCTTGGGCTTGAGTTTTGAGCTTGCTTTGTTGTGCATTAGTTTGTATAGTTTGACTGATTAACTTGTTATTTTCTGATTGGTTGTCTGAGTTATTAACGGGTTAGCTTTTGTACAGGTACCTTTAGTCGCTCTAGTTCTTTTAAGAACTTGCTTGGTAGCCGCTGCTCGGTTGTGTAAACCGCTTGAGGTAGGTCCTCTTGACTTCATGTAGTCTGGGAGACCCGGCTGTTACCGGGCCGGGCAAATGTCTGAAGTCCTCCTTAAGAGGCAATGATTGTGGTTGTTTATTTTTCGTGCCAAGCAGGTGAAAGTCCTTTAAATAAGGCAATTGGTGGAAGGTAGGGGTATGCAGTCTACCCCCCACTATTCTGTGAGTCTTCTCCTTGCTCCCATTACATGGTTGTAGCATTGAGATTACAAGCCCAAGATCCGTGCAGTGCACATTGTGTCAGAGTCTCTGAGTATAGAAGGGTTCCCCCATTCTGGACCCATGCTCATTTGTCAGAAGCTCTCCCTGGTTAGGGATAAGAGCTGTGAGGTCTCATCCTCACTTCACCTCTCATCTGCTTCACCTTAGCCTCGTAATGGCAAGGTTAAGAGCAAACCCAGCCCGTACAGACGACTCGCTTCGGCAGTCAAACCTATTGTGTGAGCCACTTGTTTGGTTATAGTGCGTGCTGTGTGGATATCTGTTTGAGATGCTTGTTCTCATTTGATGTATGCTTGAATTATGTTGTATGCTTGTGTGCTTACTTCTTTCCTGGATAGGGGTAGTTTGCTTATGCAAGTAGGATAGAAAACTGAACTTAGGGTAACGATGCATGACAACACTAGGCTCGAGTCCAGCTCCCTAGTAGTGTGTCTTTCCCTGGTTTCTGGTTAGCAATTCAGTCCCTTTCAGGGGAACTACATCGCCCTGATCCTCGTGCCAGACGAGGTATGTAGGCAGGAGACCGTGCGAGGTCTCTCCGGGCACCCTTTTCTTTTTTGCGTGGGTTTTGTTTGGCAGCTATCAGGCTCGAGTTCCCGACTCCCTGTTAGTCTGTGTGTGCCGTTTCTTCTGACGTCTCAGCGTCTCTTCTGGCTTGCTTGATGACTTGTAGGCTCGAGTTCCCGACTCCCTACTAGTTTGCATGTTCTTTTTTCCCTTGGAGGGGAACTACATCGCCCTGATCCTCGTTCCAGACGAGGTATGTAGGCAGGTGGTCGTGCGAGACCACTCCGGGCAACCTTTTTCTTTTTTGCGTGTGTTTAATTGTTATCTGATTGTGTGTTTTGGTTCGGATGCCGACGTAAGTCCAATAATTGGCTGTCAGGCTCCACGTTTGCCGTTTTGTGCGTGTTTTGGTTCGGATGCCGACGTAATTCCATCCAGTGGTCGTCGGGCTCCATGTTTGCCACCCTTGCTTGTTTGTATGTTTTGTGTTGTTTGGCGTGCGTAAGCCGAACTACAGTGGCTCTGATTCTTGTTCCAGACAAGATATGTAGGCATAGGATGCGACGTCCTATCGAGCTCCCTTCTCCTAACCCCACCTGCGTTCCCCGTGTGTGTGTGATGTTTTAGCAACCTTTTCTTTTCTTAGAACGTGGATCCCGTCGAGTACGACGGACGTGAGGGGTGCTAATACCTTCCCCTTGCGTAACCGACTCCCTTACCCTTTCTCTTTGGTCGCAAGACCATTTCCTTTCCAGGTTTCTCTGAGCGTTTCCTTTCCCTATTTTGGGATAAATAACGCGCAGTGGCGGCTCTGTGTTGTGTTTTTATTCGAGTCTCGCCGGTTGATTTTTCGCGGATGCGACAGCTGGCGACTCTGCTGGGGATTCTAGGATGTAGACCTATGCTGGTCCATCGTCCCTAAGCGAGTCTCTCCTAGCGTTCTAGGATTAGTTTAGGTTGCTTGTTGTGTGTTATTTATTGCATTTATTATTCTAACCAATGTATATATTTGCATTAAATATTTGCATGCATCATGCTATCATGTTGTTGCCGTCCTCTATGCAGGTGGTTCCTCTGTTTGGGGTGGGTGTTCTGAGTGGGGCTAAAACCCAGGCCCGAGTGTACACCTAGGATTAGTGTGGTCTCACGTTCCTCATTTGCTATTTTAGTATAATGTTGCAACGTGACATACCACAAGCCGGACGAGGTTCAGTCGATAGTGCTTTCCGTTGTGGAATATTCCACTTTGGCTTAGTTGCTTCATCTGAGATGTTGACTCTGGTGACCGATCATTTCCCGGATCTTTGGTTTAGACGATCTCAGGAGAGCTACAATGGCACACCCGAAAGGGCAAACCCATTGAGTATCTCTGCCCGATTGTCGAGACTATTATCCGCCTTAGGATGACCTGATTAGAATTTACCTGTGAGGGGAGGGTGATTCTTACAGATGCATGTTCAGATGGTGACTCAGATGGTGACTTTTGTTCCGTGGATCAGAGTCCTATTTATAAGTCGGATTTATGGCCGTTTATTTCAGAGACGCCGGAGTGCTGTCCGTGGTATTTATCAGTGGGGGTCCGTTTATTTCAGGATTCCCCGGGCCGAGTTATTTATCAGTGGGGATCCGTTTATTTCAGGATTCCCCGGGCCGATTCAGAGATTATTGGATATCTGCTCAGAGACTGTCTGATGATGATGATGATGATGGTGGTGTATCTTTCTTCCGTTTATTTCGGAACCCGTGGGTCAGATTGGTGGTTACAAATTCCCTCAGATGGTTGTGATCGGTTCAGAGATCCGAGCTGTGATTCAGGGCAACAGATGATCATATGACTTGGAGGATGGCACAGTGCATTCATTCATCTGCATCATTCTCATTTTGCATTCATCTGCATCGAACATATGTCTAGCCATATGGGGAGTATTATTGATTGAGAATCTGGTTGAGAGACATCTTGAATTTCAGAATATGGATGTCAAAATGTTATCTGTCTCGATGAAACCAGAATCAAAGGACGGAATCTTCCTCATATGGGCAGACGTTGCATTCATGCATACTAACCCATTTGCTGTTTTGTAGGTGTCAACCGGTGCGCATAGCTTGTTTGCTCAGATATCCTGCTAGGGGCAACAAATCCAAACTGATGGATCCTCCCAACGCCGACATCCTCGAACTGAAAGAGATGGTGAGGGATTTGTTCAGGGTTGTGCAAGGGCTTGCCTTGGGGCAGAAAGCCATGGCCGAGAGATTAGAAAGGATTGAGGGCTGGATGATCAAAGAGAAAGTTCAGGGAAAGGCTCCGTCATCTGAAGTAACAAATCCCTCTGGCTCTGTGGTGAAGAAATCCCTTGACAGGGGTCAGCCCAAGAAGAAGGTTGAATCAGGTGGAGCACAGATTAAAAGAGAATGCGGTAAGGATCGTTACCACCCTTATGCTGCCACTGTAACTATTCCTGTTGGTAGTTCGCCTGCACCACAGAGATATCCGTCACCTCACCCGGGAGCACAGAGAGCTGGGAACCAAGTAAGAGGAAAGGGGGTTGATCGTCAATTTGATAAGCCACCCATACCGTATGCTCTTCTGTTGAGGAAGTTGAAAGATCTCGGAATGGTACAATTGAGGACATTAGCTCCATTAGAACCTGATCAGAGGCCAACCAACTACGATGAGAATGCTAAGTGCGAATTCCATTCGGGGGCGTCTGGGCATAACATTGAGGGTTGTAGAGCTTTTAAGCATGCTGTCCAAGACCTGGTGGATTCCAAGGCCATTAATTTTGCACAATTTCCCAATGTTAATGCTAATCCTATGTCCGCGCATGGTGAGGTGGAGATGAATGCAATTTCTGAGGATAGGAAGACGATTGGGTTGGTGAATGGGGATCGGTTAAAAATGCCGAGGCCTGTGGTCCCAAAACCTCGGAGGAAAGAGGGAACTTTCCCTAGTGTTGATACTTGTTGTATGGCCATCGCCACAGAGGGTGGTGTACCGATGGGGGATATGATCCAGAAGGTGAAGGAAATGGACGGTGGAAAATTTGAAATACCCAGTCTGGTAGCTGAAGCCGTCACGGTGGAAAATACCATTGGTATTGGAAAAGAGAAAAAACCGTCCGTGTCTTCTTACAAACAGGCACTGGAAATGTTGAGAAATGGAGGGATCCCAGGCTGGGGACAGATCATAGGCATTGTGGTAAAGTCGGACATGTTTGGGATTGGTTATCATCCAGGTCAAGACTCGTCTGAGCATAATAGAGGACGTCGTCCGTCGTTCACCTTTGTCAGTGCCGGAATGCTAGATTCAGATCACGCCTATACAGTGGGTAAAGAAACTGACAGTGACTGGGAGATTGATCAATGGATAAAATCGTGCGTACCAGGAAGCTGGAAGGCTTGAAAAGATCAGCACCGCCACTCGTCCGAAAGAGTAATATTTCTTGTTTTCAGTTTATATGCATGAAAGCCATACGTGTTGCCCGACACGTAATGGTTCATTGTAAGGGCCACCTCATGTTTCATTTTGCATTTTCTGCATCATTAATAAATGGATGTTTTTCAGTCAAAAAGCGGTGTTCCCTGTTTTCATTTATTTTTGCAGTTTAAAAACAAATAAAAATGGCAATGTTGGTTTTCATTTTTCTTTTTTGATTTGTCTCGTCCCAAAGTCGAAAAATAATTCTCCGGATCTCGTTGATAACAATTTGGTTACACCTCATATGACTTCGACAAATCGAGCAATCATGCCGGAGAAGAAGACGAAGAAGATTGTGATCTGCTGGAATTAGCCAGGTTGTTAAAACAAAAGGAGAAGGTGATTCAGCCGCATGAAGAGCGGATTGAGATTGTTATTCCGAGCACCGCCGAGGTCAGGAAGGAAAAATTGGGGCCGCTTCAGAGGCGAGTCGAAAGCAGAATGGTAGCCTTGTTGAAGGAGCATGTGGATACCTTCACCTGGTCATGTCAGGATATGCCAGGGTCGAATATCGGTATCGTTGTGCACAAGCTACCATGGAGAGAAGACCGTCCTCTAGAGAAGCAGAACGCCAGTGCCTATATCAGAGAGCAGTGGTGACTTTGTTTCATGATACGATTTATCATGAAATCGAATGCTATGACATGATAGCAAAGTCCCAGACAGAAGAGGGGCATCTGGTTGAGACAATTCAAACCGAGGTTGAATTCAGATAAGGGCACTATCAGAGTGCGATCCGGTAAGCTGTGGGGTTCATTGTAAGAGAGGAATCGAGGTTGATCCTGCAAAAAAAAAAAAAGTAAAGCAAAAGAAAATATGAGAAGAATGCCTGAACCGAGGAAAAACAGAAAGAGAGGTTCGTGGTTTCTTAGAAAGATTGAACTATCTGTCATGGTTCACATCCCATCTAACAGCCACGTGTGAACCCACATTCGAGATGTTGAAAAAAAACGGTCAGGTGAAATAATGATTGCCAAGGGGCATTGAAAAATAAAAGAAAAGTTGCAGGAACCTCTGATTCTGATACTTTCTGTGGAAGGAGTGTTTGTCAAATCTGTACTTGACAGTCTTCAAGGGGTCTACGAGGTGTATGGGGTCAGCATGACGCGTCTTGTCGAAAAGAGCATGCAATTTACCTTAGCAAAAAGTTTACCGACTGTGAAACAATACATTCACTGTTCGGGAAAACTTGATGTACTTTGGCATAGGCTGCTCGCCGACTGAGACAGTATATGCTGGTTCATACCACTTTGTGGATTTTCGAGATGGATCCGATCGAGTATGGGTTTGAGAATCCAGCATTGACCGGACGGGTTGCGGGAGAGCAAAAGAATGGTGACTGATTTGTGATTCGCTCAGAAAGCAATCAAGGGGTGTATTGTCTGATTACATCTCTCTGCAACCCGTTGAAGTTATCAACCGATGAAGTGTGAGTTCCCTGATGAGGACATCTCGAGGTACTCAGATCGAAAGATTGAGAGTGACCGATCCCGGAGGAGGGGCCTGACCCTGAATCCGAACGGATTCTGATGTCTGATGGGGAGGTTAAGGTGAATGAGCTTTTGTTGCCCGGATAACGGTTGAATGCACCGACGGTGTGATTGTGCAGAAAATGGTGGTAACCTACAAAGACTGGCATGAGATGTTGCCGTTTGTATTGCATGGGTATCGCACGTCGGTACGCACATCTACTGGGGCAACTCCTTTCGCATTGGTATATGGGATGGAAGCTGTGTTACCTGTTGAGGTTCAGATTCCCTCTTTGAGAGTCCTGAGGGACGCGAAATTGCAAGAGGCGGAATGGGTAAGGACCCGGTACGAAGAGCTGAGCCTAATTGAGGAAAAGAGGCTGGCGGCCATCTGTCATGGGCAGTTATACCAGCAAAGGATGAAGCGTGCCTTTGACAAGAAGGTGCGACCTCGGGTATATCATGTTGGTGATATGGTGCTGAAAAGGATCCTTCCTCCTCAAAACGATCGAAGGGGAAAATGGACACCGAATTATGAAGGTCCATTCGTGGTCAAGAAGGTTTTCTCTGGTGGAGCCTTGTTGTTAACGACCATGGATGGCGAGGATTTTCCATCCCCTGTGAATGCGGACGCAGTTAAAAAATACTTCGTATAATTGACCCGCTGGACGAAAAGAATAAAATAGTCCAGGCAAAAATGGGCATCCCGGCGAACCAAAAACAGAAAGAAAGGTTCGGGCAAAAATTAGGGATAAAATGAAAAATGTACACCCGGCAAGTCGAAAACCTGAAAAGGCGACTTGGGCAAAAAAGGGTATCCCGGTGGACTGAAAACCCGAAAGGGCGGTCCAGGCAAAAGAGGGATTGAAACGAACAACTGCGTCTGGCATGATCGTTTTCGCTTTGGTTAAGGCATCATGGATAATACCCGGTAGGGATCAATCGGAATCGTCTTGTTTAAAAGGCAGAAAGCACGGAGAGTCTGAGGACATATGGGGTGTAACCGGGTTGGAACTCGATGAGATCACGAGTTTCACATTGCCATTAGGATAGATTTTTCCTTTTGAGCGCAATTACCTCTTTTCAGGAATTGCTTCCTTTTGTATTGCTCATTTGAGCTACACTTTTTCCAATCAATAAAATGCATATTCAGTCAAATAATTTTGTTTTTGTTTTCATTACCGCTTTGATTGCAAAAACATCCAGATTATTTTGATAAAGAATTTTGCATTTTAATACATACAGGTTCCTTCCAATGCATGTTTATAAGATTGAAAGTTTGAAATCTTATTTGGAAGGTTGAGTGGCCCAAGTGTTGAAATCTTGACACGCCTGGGGCACGGTTTTATCTAACAATCTGTTTTGCAGGAACTGTTAGATATTCTTCACTCAATTGCAGGTTGTGATGTGGAAGCTTTGTAACAGATCCCTAGAGAGTTCGCTCATGAATGAAAATCGACGAAGTGACGTTGAGACGTACGACGATCCTTGATGATAATCAAGAAGACTCTTCAAAGTCGGAAGGTTGAAAGTATGTAATTCCCCGCAGAGTCCGATCCGGAACGAGTGCATGAAGAAAGGACGGAGAAACGTCGAGACGTCCGACGACCCTTGAAATTAATCAAGAAGACTCTTCAAAGTCGGAAAATTGAAATTTCTGTATAAATCCCAGGAGTACATTTCCGTCGAGCACGGAGCGACTTGGAATACAAGATGAGGGAGCAGAAAAGGTCCAGATGAGTCTGGGAGTTCTCAAAAGTGGAAAGCTGATACGAGATTGGGAGGTGGATACTGTGGTTCGATGCGTCGACGGGTGTTCTGTACCGACTTTTCTCATTTCCCAGCTAAGTCCCCAAGCAGAATCATAGGACTAGCTCCCCAGCAGATCCAAGGTCTGTGAACTTCTCCAGCCGAGTCAGGAAGGTTATCCCCGGCAGGTAAACGATGTTTCCTCAGCAGCCAGGTCTGAAGGTTGCTGTTCCCCGAGTGGAGCGGGTTCAAAGAAATATATCTCCAGCAGTTCCCCGAGTGGAGCGGGTTTCAATGAAATATATCTCCAGCAGTGTTCATCCTACCAGTGGATTGGACGAGTTCCCGTAACGGACGGATTTTTGCATCCCCAGCTGAGTTGATTCTACCTGTGGATTGCATGGGTTGTTCCCAGCGGAGTGGCATTTGTTTCCCTAGCAGGGTCAGGATAGTCATCCCCAGCGGGTGTCAAATCAATGTTTCCCCAGTCGCCGGGCCTGGAGGTTGCTGTTTCCCCAGCGGAGTATCTGTGAGCATTTCTCCAGTGAAGTCGTCAGGTATCTGTGAGGGTTTCCCGAAGCGGAGTAGGGATTGATATCCCTAGCAAGTCAAAGACTGTTGTATCCCCCACAGAGTGTTGGTGGTGCTTATCCCCAGCAGTTTCTCGAGTGGATTGGGTGCGAAGGAGGTTCTTCCCAGCAAGGGCTACCTTTTCCCAGCAGCAGTGCTATTCCCCAGCAGGGTGGAGTTGGAGCAATGTCGAGTTCCTCAGCAGAGTGTCTCGTGCTCCCCAGCAGAATCCCTTGAGAGGGATACTTTTTATGCATTCATCATGTAGAATAAGCATAGCATGTTGCATAGAAAAATAATAAATCGCGTAGCATTTCCATAATTATGGAGCATTACGCAGAAAAAGATCATGCATCATTGTTGCAAGCATAGAGCTAGTCTCAAGCCGTGGTTACCGTTTGAGAAGTGGTTGTGTCAGACAGTGAAGGTGTTACTCCGAAGAGTTTAGCCTCATGATTGGATCAGAGATGTACCCCAGTAGTGCGATACTGGAGGAAGCTTTTCCGTCGGGCCGAGATGGGAATGAAGATTAGAGAATGTTACGCGATCAGCGCGATTCGAGCCGTGGTTACCGCTTGAGGATTGGTTTTGCCGGACAATGAAGACGATACTCCGAGGAGTTCAGCATTGTGAGTTTGGAACAACAGTATTTCCCAGTCATCAGTAAGTGTCTGGTCGAGCTTTCTTTGGTGTTAGTAAACATCATCATTCGATGTCCAGTAAACGTCGGGTTATTTCCCAGTCATTGTTTAATGTCTGGTCGGTCATTGTTTGATGTCCTGTCAACATCCTTGTTTGATGTCCTGTCAACATCCTTGTTTGATGTCCTGTCAACATCATTGTTTGATGTCCTGTCAACATCCTTGTTTGATGTCCTGTCAACATCCTTGTTTGATGTCCTGTTAACATCCTTGTTTGATGTTCTGTCAACATCCTTGTTTGATGTCCTGTCAACATCATTGTTTGATGTCCTGTCAACATCATTGTTCGATGTCCTGTAAACATCATTGTTCGATGTCCTGTCAACATCATTGTTCGATGTCCAGTAAACGTCGAGTTTTCTCCCAGTAATCAGTCAGTGTCTGGTTGAAAGTGTTACTCTGAGGAGTGTGGTACCATGACGTCAGATCAGCAGTGTTCCCCAGTAGTGCGATATTGGAGGAAATGTTTCCGTCGGACAGAGACGGAAATGATATCAGAAGACGTTACGCGATCAGCGCGATTCCGGGGTTCAAATGGAGAAAAGGAGATGTTGCGACATTTTCTGGAGATCGGGGGTCAATCAGAGAAGAGTATATGCTGAGGCATTTTCTGGGGTTCAAATGGAGATAGAGTTGAAGATTATATCCAGGATGAGGTCCTTGGGATTATCTTCTGTTCATGTGTCACCTTAGACTTTGGCGGATGCCAGTGGAGGTCGTTACGGGTGTCTTCGGAAGAAGAGATGTACATGTTACCTTCCTTTTGTGAAGGTGTACCCTCTGATATGTCGCCCTCAGAGTGGTGTTTGGTGTTATTTCCGGCGTTGCCAGCGGAATTATCACGGAGAAAAGGATATGCTGAGGCATGGTCCTGGGGTTCAAATGGAGAAAAGAAATGCTGAGGCATGTTCTGGGGTTCAAATGGAGAAAGGGAGATGTTGAGGCATTTTCTGGAGAACGGGGTTCATATTGGCGATCGCGAGTTATCGTCAGGCGACTGGGGTTCAAATCGGAGAATGGGGTTCATTATTTTGGCAAAAAGGAGTGCTGAGGCATTTTCTGGGGTTCAAATGCAGAGATCCGAGGATCGTTTGCGCAGAGAAAATTTCGGGGTTCGAGAAAAGATAAAAGAAGAAATCTTCGGGGTTCAAGAAAATAAGAAAAAGCAGAAAAAAAAAATAATAGTCCCGAGCGGATGTGTGGTGTTCAAGCCATGGTTATCCCTGCGTTACCATTTATTTTGGTATCCAGGTCGACGATTGTTGAGTTTGTTTCTTCGCCGATGCTGACAGGCGTTGTTAATTATTATCCCATCAGAGTGCAAATTGTTCGTCTGTTCTTGGTATTCAATCACTCTTCATCCTGATCATCCGAAAGCCGAGGCTATTTCGTATCGACAGGTTCACAGTGGATTGAATAGGGGCAGCTGTAACACCTCAAAATTTGCCCTCCTCTCTTGGGACTAGCATTAACATATTGCATTACATTTTTAGGTCATTAGGCATTGCATATTGCATATCATGTGGTTACATTGTGCAAGCCATTCTCCTAAGTCTTGATCAGAAGATAAGGAAGTCAAAGTGCAAGCCTAGGGTTTATTGACTGATCATTGGCCATCTGAGGATTGGGTGATCAAATTAGGGTTTTGTGATTCTCCAAGGGTATTGGTCTTCATCTTGATTGCAATGATACATCATCATCATCATGGTTGGATGTCATCAGGAGATTGAAGAAGATTCCTTGAGATTAGGGTTTTGACCACTGGTCAACCCTAATCAGTTGCATTGGGCCAATCAGGGCTTAATCAGGAGATGGGGTTTGTGATGGTTATGGGGTTCATTATGTGATTATATTGTGTTAATTGAGGCTAGGGTTTCACCCTTGAGCCATTTCAGTTGGAGATTGGGGTTTAATTTGATCTATGCATTGCCTGATTCATCTATCAGATGAAAAAGTCAACTGTGGTCAACTGTACATGATCTGATGGATTTGGAGGTGGAAATGAGTTGGATACACTTCATTCATGTTGGAACAAGTGTTATTTGACATCTCAAGGCTTAAGAATGAAAAAAATCAAGTCAGAACAAAAACTGCCAAAAATAGAAAGTGACTTGTAATTGAAGTTTCCAAAAATGGAAAGTTTTTTACCTCAAGACCACGTGTCCAAAGAAGCTTCAAATGAAAATTTTTTCAACATGAAAGTTGTAGATCTTGTTCTTACCTTTCCAAAAAGTCCAAGAACTTGAAAATCCCATGTATGGTTTGAAAATTATGGCTCAGTGAAATTCAAAAATGACCCATAATCAGGAGGCCATAATTTCCACATGGTTTGTCCAAATTGCAAGTTCTTTATATGCACAAACTCCATTTGACATGTACTTTCATGGTGCATAATTGGATTTCTTCAAAAATGGTCAATGCAAAAAGTCAAATTTCAACTGGACAGTTAAATGGACCAGGGGCAAAATTGTCCAACTTGTGAAATAATTGGAATTTTTGAGTGAGGATTTTTGCAACACCTCATAAATGGCATTTGAAATTTGTTGGAATTATCATTTCATGGCAAAGGCTTGTAATTTGAGAATTGGCTTGAAAAATGAAAGTGCAAAATTGGACATTAAGCTACCACATGGTGACTTTCAAAAATACTCATCCAATGAGAGTGGGGCAAGTGGCAACAGCTCACACATGGCATTTGGAAGGTGTGTGAGCTGTCAATGAGGTGGCAATGAGCTGGCATATGAAATTCCATTTTTGCCCTCACTTGAAATTAAGCATTTTCACTAATCA
The DNA here is from genome assembly GCF_024323335.1 of Lathyrus oleraceus. NCBI lineage: Eukaryota > Viridiplantae > Streptophyta > Magnoliopsida > Fabales > Fabaceae > Lathyrus > Lathyrus oleraceus. The sequence goes on along the minus strand of NW_026112762.1, from coordinate 46,394 downwards.
AAGGCATTTGGTTAATTACATGGTTAAGTGATGATTAAGCACACATATATATTCCTAATCACATGATAATCATAACAGAAAATCATTTCACCAAAAACCAGATCTGAAAACTCTCCAATTCTCTCAATTTCCTCAAGAACACAAAACCTTCAACTTCATCAAACTTCATCAATTGTTGATCAATCTTCGAGTTTCTTTTTGATTTGAACTCCTCTCATCATCATCTCCAACTGTTTGTGAAGATTGGAAGGCAAGGAGTGTGGAATCGTGACTGTCCAAGGTAGCACCATCAATGGCAAATCGAGTTCTTGAGCATTAGAAGCAATATCAAGTGAATTCAAGCTCATCATTTATCTTCTGGAAGACTCTAGTCCATCTGTTTGAAGCCAAAACACGCGAAGGACAGCAAGAACACCACTGCCATTCTAGGTATGTGATTTTTCGAATGTCACGATTCTTCAAATGTTTAGGTGCGTTTTGTAGAGCATAGAATGTAGGTTATGGTGATGTGCTTGGTCTGTGAAATGATGCGCTATAGCTTAGGAAATCTGGATTTGAAATTTCGTGTCAAGACCCTAACTCGATCGATCCGGTTAGTATAGTTAGATTTAGGTTGATTAGGTTATATATTCATGATCTATGCACTGAGACGATTCCAACGGATATTCATTTGTGAGTTTTGGTGGAAGTTTGAGCGAAACCGTTGCTGGCAGTTGGAAGCTCATGCGCGAGGAAGACGATGAGAATTCTGGACATTTTTCCAGTTTGATCCACTGATTCGTTTGAAAATTTGAGTAGCCTGTTTACCGCGCTACTGTTCAAGGTTATTACGGATATGCCATCAATGAAAACTTAATTAATTATATTAATTCAATAATTATTAGAAAATTCACAATGACTTTAAAAAATTCATAAAAAATCAATAAAAATTCAGAAAAATATAGGAATTTTTTCTTTGACTTCCTTGTTGACTGTAGATGTTTTTTGACCTATTGGTCAAAGTTGTGCATGGTGTGAATTATATTTGACCTAGGGTTCTTTAACATGTGCTATGTTTGATACCTTGTGCCATTTTGTTCATGAAATTCTCATATCCTAAAATAAATGCTTGAAAATTTTTGTGATGATTGTGGACTGGTTGATGTTTATTTACATGTAAATTTCATGAATTTTTGATGCCTGGCCATTGAGTTATGAATTTTGGAACTTAGGTGTGACAATTTGTGTCACACCTCATTATGTCAATTTGCTGGATTTTTTTTGAGTGGCCTATACTTGTTGGATTAATGTGAAATTTTGCATGATGGTTGATTAACATGTTAAGAGGCTATGTGAATTTTTGTGGAATTTTACATTGCATTTTCAAATTGATTGCTATTTTTCATCTCTGGTGGTTGAATTTGCAAGTTCATGTGATACATGTTGGTAGATTTAATGTGAAATGCTCATATGGTATTGAATGATCATGAAATTTGGTATGAATGTTGTAGACACATGATGTGACATCCCTGTTTTGGTCTCACTCATTTCTTTATTGTTTTCATTGAGTTATGAATTTTTGAAATGGAAGCATGTGTTGATGTTGTGATTTGGAGCATATAATTGTGTCTGTTTTGTTGATTTTCATTGACATAGTTACCTTGGTCCAATTAGGCTAAAATTTGGTATGCTAGACCTTGGATAGCCCCTGTTTAGGTGTAATTTATTTGAGAATTGTTGGAAGTGTTTTGATGTGGATTTGAATGCAATAATTCTGTTTGCATGTTTGATGCTTCATTTGAGCTAGTTTGCCTTGTTTTGTGCATAAAATGAACATGATGAATGATATGGATATGGGACTAATTGTGTTGGCTTTTGTTTGACATTAATCTGAGTTTGGTTGGATATCCCTTGCTGTTTAGGAATTTTTCTTGCCTTTGGACCCTAGGCTTGGCCTAGTGGTCTAGTTGCTAATATTTGCTTGATTTTTCAGGATGAATAGCATAAGGCTCATGGAGAATGATCCAAGTTGATTGAAATGATGTTGTTTGATGTTTGTGCACTAACATAACATTGTTTTGTAGGTTGTGAAGCTTGGGCTTGAGTTTTGAGCTTGCTTTGTTGTGCATTAGTTTGTATAGTTTGACTGATTAACTTGTTGTTTTCTGATTGGTTGTCTGAGTTGTTAACGGGTTAGCTTTTGTACAGGTACCTTTAGTCGCTCTAGTTCTTTTAAGAACTTGCTTGGTAGCCGCTGCTCGGTTGTGTAAACCGCTTGAGGTAGGTCCTCTTGACTTCATGTAGTCTGGGAGACCCGGCTGTTACCGGGCCGGGCAAATGTCTGAAGTCCTCCTTAAGAGGCAATGATTGTGGTTGTTTATTTTTCGTGCCAAGCAGGTGAAAGTCCTTTAAATAAGGCAATTGGTGGAAGGTAGGGGTATGCAGTCTACCCCCCACTATTCTGTGAGTCTTCTCCTTGCTCCCATTACATGGTTGTAGCATTGAGATTACAAGCCCAAGATCCGTGCAGTGCACATTGTGTCAGAGTCTCTGAGTATAGAAGGGTTCCCCCATTCTGGACCCATGCTCATTTGTCAGAAGCTCTCCCTGGTTAGGGATAAGAGCTGTGAGGTCTCATCCTCACTTCACCTCTCATCTGCTTCACCTTAGCCTCGTAATGGCAAGGTTAAGAGCAAACCCAGCCCGTACAGACGACTCGCTTCGGCAGTCAAACCTATTGTGTGAGCCACTTGTTTGGTTATAGTGCGTGCTGTGTGGATATCTGTTTGAGATGCTTGTTCTCATTTGATGTATGCTTGAATTATGCTGTATGCTTGTGTGCTTACTTCTTTCCTGGATAGGGGTAGTTTGCTTATGCAAGTAGGATAGAAAACTGAACTTAGGGTAACGATGCATGACAACACTAGGCTCGAGTCCAGCTCCCTAGTAGTGTGTCTTTCCCTGGTTTCTGGTTAGCAATTCAGTCCCTTTCAGGGGAACTACATCGCCCTGATCCTCGTGCCAGACGAGGTATGTAGGCAGGAGACCGTGCGAGGTCTCTCCGGGCACCCTTTTCTTTTTTGCGTGGGTTTTGTTTGGCAGCTATCAGGCTCGAGTTCCCGACTCCCTGTTAGTCTGTGTGTGCCGTTTCTTCTGACGTCTCAGCGTCTCTTCTGGCTTGCTTGATGACTTGTAGGCTCGAGTTCCCGACTCCCTACTAGTTTGCATGTTCTTTTTTTCCCTTGGAGGGGAACTACATCGCCCTGATCCTCGTTCCAGACGAGGTATGTAGGCAGGTGGTCGTGCGAGACCACTCCGGGCAACCTTTTTCTTTTTTGCGTGTGTTTAATTGTTATCTGATTGTGTGTTTTGGTTCGGATGCCGACGTAAGTCCAATAATTGGCTGTCAGGCTCCACGTTTGCCGTTTTGTGCGTGTTTTGGTTCGGATGCCGACGTAATTCCATCCAGTGGTCGTCGGGCTCCATGTTTGCCACCCTTGCTTGTTTGTATGTTTTGTGTTGTTTGGCGTGCGTAAGCCGAACTACAGTGGCTCTGATTCTTGTTCCAGACAAGATATGTAGGCATAGGATGCGACGTCCTATCGAGCTCCCTTCTCCTAACCCCACCTGCGTTCCCCGTGTGTGTGTGATGTTTTAGCAACCTTTTCTTTTCTTAGAACGTGGATCCCGTCGAGTACGACGGACGTGAGGGGTGCTAATACCTTCCCCTTGCGTAACCGACTCCCTTACCCTTTCTCTTTGGTCGCAAGACCATTTCCTTTCCAGGTTTCTCTGAGCGTTTCCTTTCCCTATTTTGGGATAAATAACGCGCAGTGGCGGCTCTGTGTTGTGTTTTTATTCGAGTCTCGCCGGTTGATTTTTCGCGGATGCGACATAGCTGACTCAGGCATTCACCGATACGGTACCCGAAGGAATCAACAGAGAGTAATGGAAAGCCTACAGGCAGAGCTCGCCGAGATGAAGATTCGCATGAATCAATTCATGGATTTGGTTCAAGGGGTGGCTCAAGGACAGCAGGAGCTTAGATTATTGGTGCAGAAGGATCCCCCTATTACTCAACCGGAGACGTTGGCTGATCCTCCAGCTGGAGAGGCTAATGGTCCCAATGGACCGGGGCCTATCCCAATCCTACATGTCACCTCCGGTCAACAACCCATTCAGGATGGTCAGGATGATCAGTTCCCCTTGCTTCAGGAAGACTTTGGCATGGACCCCATGTTTAGAAGATTGGAAGAAAGGTTGAAGGAAGTGGAAGGACAGAATCCTCTGGGAGTAGATGTTGCTGACTTGGGGCTGGTCCCAGGTGTGAGAGTGCCACCGAAATTCAAGGTCCCGATATTTGACAAATACAATGGCAGCTCTTGCCCCAAAACTCACGTGCAAGCCTATTTCCGTAAAATGGTTGCATACTCTGATGGCGAGAAGCTACTTATGTACTTCTTCCAGGATAACCTAGTTGGGGCATCCTTGGAATGGTATATGAGGCTGGACAGAGCCCACATCCGTTGCTGGAGGGATTTGGCAGAGACTTTCGTGAAGCAGTATCAGTATAATGCAGACATGGCTCCGGACAGAACTCAACTTCAGAATCTGTCTCTTAAAAGCAATGAGTGCTTCAGGGAATACGCTCAACGCTGGAGGGATACAGCTTCCCGTGTTCAGCCTCCTATGTTGGAAAAGGAAATGGCCAACATGTTCATGAATACGCTGCCTGAACCTTACTTGGAGCGTCTGGTAGGTTGCAATGCTTCCAACTTTGCTGATGTGGTCTCTACTGGAGAAAGGGTGGAGAATTACCTAAAGACATACAAGATCCAGAGTGGAGGTGGATCCTCATCAGGGGTGAAGAAGCCGTTCATTCAGGGACAGAAGAGAAGAGAAGGGGATGCAAATGCCATATCTTCTTATCAGAACAGGGATAACCGGAGGAATAATTTTCAGAATTATCATCAGCAACCGTATGTTGCGGCTGTGACCATTCCAGCTGCAGCACCACTACAACAACAACAATCACAACGTCAACCAGCTCAGTATCAACAGCAGCAACAACCGGGTAATAGACCCTCTTATCAACAGAGGCAAAGGATGATGGGCCGACGTTTCGACACCCTTCCAATGTCGTACGCCCAGTTGCTTTCTAGTCTTCAACAACTACAACTTGTGCAATTGCGCACTTTGGCTCCTCCTGTTGGTAGACTTCCGGTGGGTTACGACGCCAACGCTAGGTGTAGCTTCCACTCTGGGGCACCTGGCCATGACATTGAGAACTGCAAAGCTTTTAAGCACGTAGTTCAGGACCTCATAGATTCAAAGGCCATCGACCTTGCACCAGCTCCGAATGTCGTCAACAATCCCATGCCCCAGCATGGTGGTGCGAACGTTAATTTGGTAGAGGGAGAAGCCAAGTCCATTAAGGATGTGTTGAAGTTGAAGACTCCATTGTTGGATATCAAAGGATGCTTGCTGAAGGCCGATGTCTTCCCCGGTTGTGGGAAGGGTTGTTTGGATTGTGCCACTCAGAGTGGAGGTTGTTTGAAACTACAGCAGGGTATTCAGGCCTTGCTCGACAAAGGTATCCTCCAGGTTGAGGGTTTGTCTGTCCCAGAGTCTGCGGAAGGGGTTGAGGAAGAAGTGTTTGAAGATGCTACTGATGAATTCGCAGATGTTGTTCCTACTGATTTTGTGATCCATGATGATGTTGTCGCTGATATTCCAAACATGGCGTTTGATTCTGATGTACTTGCTGAACTTGATTCCGATGTTTCGGATGTGTGTACTTCAACGCCTCAGACTCGTCAGGGGCCGATTACTTTCTCCAGTGCGGGCACCATTCAGTATGGTCAAGTCTCTGCAGTCAACGAAGAAGATGGGGATAGTGATTGTGACATTGACAACTGGGTGCGTCCGAGGATCCTGGGTGAAGTCATCAACAAGTGGTCTTCTGAGGAGATTATCCAAGTCACTCTTCTTGAAGAGTAATTTTCTTTGTTTATTCATGCATATCCAAGTCTTACGTTCCGCCCAGGGCGTAATGACTCATTGTAGGGCCCATCTATGTGACGCTTGCATTTTTTATCATAAATAAAGGACGTCTTTTTGCATTCAAATATTTCGTTCCCTGTCTTTCTATTTTTGCAGTTTTTCAAAATAAATAAAAAATAAAAAAAATGGCAATGTTTCGTTTAGTTTTCACTTCTTGTTCACACTCATAAGCACATACCATCACTCATGCAGATGCACATCACCGGATCCTATTGATAACGGTTCTGCTATGGCTCGTTTCGACTTTGAAAATCCAATCTTTCAAGCTGAAGAAGAGGGTGATGAAGACTGTGAACTCCCTGAAGAACTTACCAGGTTATTAAAACAAGAGGAAAGGGTTATTCAACCGCATCGAGAGTCTGTTGAAGTGATTAATCTCGGCACCGAGGACACCAAGAGAGAAATCAAGATATGGGCTATTTTGGGAGATGATGTGAAGAAAGGGCTGATTGAATTGCTGTAAGAATACGTTGACATCTTCGCCTGGTCTTATCAGGACATGCCCGGGCTGGACACAGACATCGTGGTACACCGCTTGCGTCTCAAAGAAGGTTGTCCTCCGGTCAAGCAGAAGCTCAGAAGAACAAGACCAGAGATGGCTGTCAAGATAAAGGAAGAAGTGCAAAAGCAGTTGGATGCAGGGTTTCTAGCAGTCACCAATTATCCGCCATGGGTTGCAAACATCGTCCCAGTACCTAAGAAGGATGGAAAGGTACGGATGTGTGTCGACTACCGGGATCTGAACAGAGCTAGCCCTAAAGATGATTTCCCATTACCTCACATCGATGTTTTGGTGGATAATACAGCTCAGTTCTCGGTATTCTCCTTCATGGATGGCTTTTCTGGCTATAACCAAATCAAGATGGCACCAGAAGACATGGAAAAGACAACTTTCATAACCCCATGGGGCACCTTCTGCTTTAAGGTGATGCCGTTTGGTCTGAAAAATGTCGGAGCAACATATCAGCGAGCAATGGTGACTCTGTTCCATGATATGATTCATCATGAAATCGAGGTTTATGTGGACGATATGATTGTCAAATCTCAGACAGAAGAAGAACATTTGGTGAATTTGCAGAAACTGTTTGAGCGTTTGAGGAAATTCAAACTGAGACTTAATCCGAACAAGTGCACTTTCGGGGTGAGATCGGGAAAATTGCTGGGTTTTATTGTTAGCGGAAAAGGGATTGAGGTGGATCCTGACAAAGTAAAAGCAATACAGGAAATGCCTGAGCCAAGAACAGAGAAGCAAGTCCGTAGTTTCTTAGGGAGGTTGAACTACATTGCAAGGTTCATCTCTCACCTAACAACCACGTGTGAGCCAATTTTCAAATTGCTGAGGAAAGATCAGACTATCAGGTGGAATGAAGATTGTCAAAGGGCTTTTGAGAAGATAAAAGAGTATTTGCAGAAACCTCCAATCCTTATACCTCCAGTTCCTGGGAGACCTCTGATAATGTACCTATCAGTGACTGAGAACTCGATGGGGTGTGTATTGGGACAGCATGATGAGTCTGGTCGAAAAGAGCATGCCATATACTACCTTAGCAAAAAGTTTACCGACTGTGAAATCAAATATTCGCAGCTTGAGAAAACTTGTTGTGCTTTGGCCTGGGCTGCTCGCCGACTGAGACAGTATATGTTGAACCATACTACCTTGTTGATTTCTAAGATGGATCCAGTGAAGTACATCTTTGAGAAGCCGGCTCTCACCGGATGTGTTGCCCGTTGGCAGATGATTTTAACATAGTATGATATCCAGTATACGTCACAGAAGGCCATCAAAGGGAGTATTCTGTCAGACTACCTTGCCGAGCAACCGATTGATGATTATGAGCCAATGAAGTTTGAATTCCCTGATGAAGACATCATGTTCCTCAAGATGAAAGACTGTGAAGAGCCAGTTGTTGAGGAGGGACCTGATCCAAACGAAAAGTGGACTTTGTTGTTTGATGGGGCAGTCAATGCTAGAGGTAGTGGAATTGGCGCTGTCATTACTACTCCGAAGGGTGCCCACATGCCTTTCACCGCTCGTTTGACTTTTGAGTGCACAAATAATGAAGCTGAGTACGAGGCCTGTATCTTGGGCATTGAGCAAGCCATTGATCTGAGAATCAAGACTCTGGACATCTTCGGAGATTCAGCTCTGGTGATTAATCAAGTGAATGGTGATTGGAATACTCTCCAGCCCACTCTGGTCCCCTACAGAGATTACACGAGAAGACTGTTGACTTTCTTCACAATAGTAAAATTGTATCATATACCTCGTGATGAGAACCAGATGGCAGATGAACTTGCTACTTTATCCTCCATGATCAAGGTAATTCGTTGGAACCATGCTCCCAGGATCAATGTGATGCGCCTTGACAGGGCCGCGTATGTGTTTGCTGCTGAACTGGTGGTCAATGACAAGCCCTGGTATCACGATATCAAGTGCTTTCTGAAGAATCAAGAGTACCCTGCAGGGGCATCCAACAATGACAGAAAGACTTTGAGAAGATTGGCAGGCAGTTTCTTCTTGAACAAAGACGATGTGTTGTATAAGAGGAACTTCGACATGGTTTTGCTCAGATGTGTGGACAGACACGAGGCGGACATATTAATACAGGAAGTTCATGAAGGTTCCTTCGGTACTCATGCCAGCGGACATGCAATGGCTAAGAAATTGTTGAGAGCGGGTTATTATTGGATGACCATGGAATCAGATTGTTTCAAGTATGCTCGGAAGTGTCATAAATGCCAGATTTATGCTGATAAGGTGCATGTACCGCCGAATCCTCTGAATGTGATGGCTTCGCCGTGGCCGTTTGCCATGTGGGGCATTGACATGATTGGAAAGATTGAGCCGACTTCTTCCAATGGGCATCGCTTCATCCTTGTTGCCATCGACTATTTCACCAAGTGGGTCGAGGCAGCGTCGTTCGCGAATGTCACCAGACATGTGGTTGCCCGTTTCATCAAGAAAGAAATCATTTGTCGCTATGGGATTCCCGAAAGAATCATTACTGATAATGGTTCTAATCTCAACAACAAAATGATGAAGGAGTTGTGTCAGAACTTCAACATTCAGCATCACAATTCTTCCCCTTACCGCCCTAAGATGAACGGCGCTGTTGAGGCGGCAAATAAGAACATAAAGAAGATTGTGCAGAAGATGGTCGTCACGTACAGAGATTGGCATGAGATGCTACCCTTCGCCTTGCATGGGTACCGTACTTCAGTACGTACATCGACCGGGGCAACCCCTTACTCCCTGGTGTATGGTATGGAAGCAGTCCAACCTGTTGAAGTGGAGATTCCTTCTCTAAGAGTCATGTTGGATGTCAAGTTAGATGAAGCTGAATGGATTCGGACAAGGTTCAATGAGTTGAGTCTTATCGAAGAGAAGCGAATGGCAGCCATTTGTCATGGGCAGTTGTATCAGAGTCGGATGAAGAGAGCCTTTGATCAGAAAGTGTGTCCTCGTTGTTTCCAAGTCGGAGATTTAGTGTTGAAAAGGATCCTTCCTCCTCAGACAGATCACAGGGGCAAGTGGACTCCTAACTATGATGGACCGTATATTGTCACCAAGGTTTTTGATGGTGGGGCCTTAATGCTTGCAACTATGGATGGTGAAAACTTCACTTCCCCTGTGAACTCAGACGCAGTTAAAAAATACTTCGCATAAAATAGACCCGCTGGACAGTAAAAAAGAGTAGTCCAGGCAAAAATGGGCGTCCCGGCGAACCAAGAAAATGAAAGGGTTCGGGCAAAAATTAGGGACAAAAATAAAAAAAGATTGTACACCCGGTAAGTTGAAAACCTGAAAAGGCAACTTAGGCAAAAATGGGTATCCCGGTGGATCGAAAACCCGGAAAGGGCGATCCAGGCAAAAGTTAGGGATTAAGCGAATGACTGCGTTCTGAGTCGTTCTGAATCTCATCTCGTGCCAATGACTGGAAATTTTTGAAGGATAGGAAACAGTCCAATCACTCTTTCAGAAAGCTGATCATCTGGAGGATCTTGAAGATGGGCAAGTCATAGCAGAATTGAAACCCAATAGAAATCCATTTCACATTGCCATTAGATTAATTTCTGTTTTTATCTATTGTGCGATTACCTCTTTCCAGGGATTGCTTCTTAGTGTAAATGCCTATTCAGAGGCCATTCAATCAATAAAATCATGTTATTCAGTATATCTCTATTTTCATTTTCATTTTACTGTTTTGTTTGCAAAAATGACGTCCGAATTTTTGATAAACATTGCATCATGACACATAAGGGCTTTACAGGTACATGCTTAATAAACATTTAAAATTGCTGTAAATTTTAAGTGTTTTGGATCGTCTATTCAGAACAGATACCCTCGGGGCATTCCATTAAAATCCCCTGCGGACGATCGTGAATATCTTCCCCAGTGAAGTCGCCAACAGATGAATCTGGTGTCTTATCCCTGCAGAGCTGATCAGAGTGTTGGATTCTTCAATCCCCAGAAGGTTCTCACCACCGCACTTCCCCAAGCGGTTGTTTCAGGACATACACTCCCCAGCGGAGTTGACAGTGCCAGACTGTATCTTCCCAGCAGAAGTGGCTGCTCCTTAGAGTTCGATGCCAGATCGATAATCCCAATGCAAGATCCATGGTTTCTTTTCTTGAAGCAGAACCTCGGTACCGTATCAGTGTTTGCTCCCCCTGCTGAGTCATCTCTCGCAAATCGTGGTTGCCAGAACCATTGTAGCTTTCCTCAGCAGCATGCTTCCAATGCCATTCTTTCCCCGATCAGAGTCTCGGTATGGCCAGAACACCGCATGGCTAGTCATCTCCCCACAGAGTTCATTGTGGTGTGTATCTCCAGCAGCCTGGCCAGAGCCCAGAGGATGGTAATCATTTCCCCAGCAGATCCCCTTGCCTCGGCTTGGCATTCTACCCAGTATTTCGCATCCCTGCATCTAGAATCATATTGCACTGCATCCTTCCAAATCGCGTAGCATTTCCATTTTCATGGAGCATTACGCCATTGAAAAATTCAAACATACGTATGTAAGCATAAAACATTCTCGGTATCCCAAGTGATAAGCTAGAAGTTGTTTCCAGTACTCAGACTGAAGATTGTTCATGACTTACCTTTGTTATCCCCAGCAAGTGTCATTGGCCCATGCGCCGCCTCTATTATCATTCCCTATTTCTGCCAATGCTGACAGGTATGAAGTTTTCCGGTATCCAGACCGAGTGGCATTCAGGCCAGTGTTCCGATGTTCAGATCGAAGAAGTTTCCGACGGTCAGGTCGATGCGACTTATGGCGTTCAGGCCAGTTTTTCGATATTCATATCGGAGTGACATTCAGGCCAGTTTTCCGGTATCCAGACCGAAGTGGCATTCAGGCAAGTTTTCCGATATCCAAACCAAAGTGGCATTCAGGCCAATTTTCCGATATTCAGATCGAAGAAGTTTCCGACGTTCAGGTCGATGCAACTTGTGGCATTCAGGCCAGTTTTCCGGTATCCAGACCGAAGTGGCATTCAGGCCAGTTTTCCGATATCCAGACCGAAGTGGCATTCAGGTCAGTTTTCCGGTATCCAGACCGAAGTGGCATTCAGGCCAATTTTCCGGTATCCAGACCGAAGTGGCATTCAGGCCAATTTTCCGATATTCAGATCGAAGTGGCATTCAAGCCAATTTTCCGATATTCAGATCGAAGTGGCATTCAGGCCAAGTCTTTCCGATGTTTAGATCGAAGAAGTTTCCGACGTTTAGGTCGATGCGACTTGTGGCAATCAGGCCAATTTTTCGATGTTCAGATCGAAGAAGTTTCCGACGTTCAGGTCGATGCGACTTGTGACATTCAGGCCAAGTTTCCGATGTTCAGATCGAAATCCTTTCCAGTATTCAGACTGATGAGCGGCATTCAGGCCATGGTTATTTCTGTGTTACCATTTATTTTGGTATCTAGTTTAACATTCTTTTTCGATATTCAGACTGACTTTCACCGTACCAGACGGATTCTTCTTTCAAGACCACCTCTTTGCCGATTCTGACAGACATTGTTACTTCACTTCACTTCAGTGCAAATTTTTGGGCTTTTATTGTATTCAATCCCTTGATACCTCGAAAGCACGAAAGCAGATGCCATCTTTTTTCCGGGTCTCCAGTTGATTGAATAGGGGCAGCTGTAATACCCCAAAATTTACCCTTCATTTTTCCTGGAAAAAAAAAACCGAAAAAAAAAAACGAAAAAAAAACGAAAAAATAAAAATAATTAATTAATTAATTAATTAATTAAATAAATAAAATATAACAAATTATTTTGGACTTGGGTCTCCCTCATTTGAGCCCACTACCCACGAAAATCAGTCTATAAATACTGAAGTTTCAGTAGAGGAAAACACTTGGAGTTACACTGGGAGATTCACTGGAAAAAGATAGTGAGAGAAAGAAGACAGAACAAAGGGGGATTTTGAGGAGAAACAAAACACTCTGAGGTTTCCTTGGAACAAAACCCTGAGGAAAAAGATAGTGAGAGAAGACCTGACAGAGAACTCAGAGCAGCCTCCAAACCCTGAAGGGAACTCAACTTGTAAACCTCACGGGTGCAACTCAATTTCAATCAAGCTCTCCAATCAGGTTTGCCCTATATCCATCATCTTTATGCCTTTAATTTGAATGCTCTAAATGTATGAGGTATTATGGGTGAATTTGATACCTTTTTTGTGAGCCTTTTGTGAATTTTGATGGAATTATTCATGTGGTTACATTTTGATTTAGGGGCAACTTTGGGTTACCCTATTTTGTTTCTCTAACCTGTCTTTGTGTTGCCATGACATTGTTTTCCCTGGATTTCACCTTGTTTGTCTAACCTTTCTGTTGAGTTTTCGTGAGGGCTCACATACTCTTGCAGGGATACCATCCGGAGGTTTATCCTGATTAATTGTATTGACTGATTTTCTTTGACGGTCTAGCTGGAGAGATCTCAGGGTTGCTAATCCTTTAATTGCTGTAACTTCGGATCTTTATCTGTGTGGTAATTTTTTCCTTTTCTCGTACTTTATCGCTTTCTTAGCTGGAAGACCTCAATAGGAGGCAATGTTTGGGCCCCTTGGTGGCATTTTACTTTGAGATACATGTTTTGTGTTTTGTATTCATATCCCCACATGTAGCGCGGTTCCTTCGTCAAGGACTGCCTGTTTGCCCTCGAGCATCCCAAACCCTAAAACTCAAAGCAACACGTTTACTCCTTCTACTACAGGCGAGTAAGTCTCCAAAGGTCGAGCATCCGGTAGATTGCGTAGTGACGTCGTTCGTCCAAAACCCAATCCATAACCCCGTAGTTAGCCGAACTACGGCTTGCTCTGATTCTCATTCCAGATGAGATACGTAGGCATAAGACGCGATGTCTTAGCGAGCACACATCCCCTTAACCCATAGGTCAGCCGAGCTACGAAGACTCTGATTCTCATATTCAGATGAGATACGTATGCAGTGGATGCGACATCCGCGCGAGTCATTTCTCTTAACCTTTTTAGTAAATAAACACATTAGGTAAACCCGCACCCTTTAGACAAAAACTACAAAAGTGGATCCCGTAGAGTACTATGGATGCGTAGGGGTGCTAATACCTTCCCTTCGCATAACCGACTCCCGAACCCAAGATTTGGTTGTGAGACCCCGTCTTGTCCTTTCCTTTTTTCAGGTTTACTTCGAGCGTTTCCTTTCCCTCCTTTGGGATGAATAATGCACGGTGGCGACTCTTCTGTCTTTTTCTTTCGCCGGTTATTTTTTTCGCGCATTGTATTTTTCAGGCTGCGACAAAACTGCTTCATGACCTCTTCTCTAATCTTGACAGCCATGTCTGGTCGAGTTCTTCTCAACTTCTCCTTGATGGGTGGGCATTCCGGCTTCAACGGTAGCTTGTGCATAACTATGTCGGTGTCGAGTCCTGGCATATCCTGATATGACCAAGCAAACACATCCAGATATTCATGTAGTAGCTTTACTAGTTCCTCGTTCACATTTTTTTTCAAAGCAGTTCCAACCTTGACTTCCTTTCTATCCTCCTCAGTCCCCAGATTGATCACATCCACTGGTTCCTGATGAGGCTGAATCATCTTTTCCTCTTGTTTCAAAAGTATGGTCAACTCTTCTGGGAGTTCGCAGTCTTCCTTACCATCCTCTTCAGCTTGGTTAATCGGGAGGTCGAAGTCATAAGGAGTTATAGCATTGTCGTGTTCAATGGATCCAGTTATTAATGATCTGCATGGAAATGATTTTTCTTTTTAGAGGAAGATTTTGAAAAATGAAAGTGATGTGAAATCAAAATTGCCATTTTTTAATTTTGTTGTTTATTTATTTGTAAAAAAATTAAAAAGATGAAATACATGGATCTCAAAAAATGTGTTTTGTATTGGTGATAAGGCTTAAATATTAAAATAAAATGGGCCCTATAAAGCTATCCATATGCCTTGGGCATGGCATTAGATGTTTTTAGAAAATAGTAAATTACTTTGAAAAAGAAACTATATCTGGAACATTTGTTGCCTTCCAGTTAGTGAGAGCGGCATCTGGAGGTCCACAAAACACCATCTTGGACAAATCTGGATCTTCATCTTCAAGAGCATTCACTTGATCATCACTTCGGAAACCAGCTTTGGAGAATATTTCCTGGATGCTAGGAACCTTCCCCTGATGTATCTTTTGATCTTTGAAAAGTTCAATAGACGGCTGATATCCTAATCCACACTTGTCTTTCTTCTCTGGTAATTCAATCACTGTGCCCCAACTTCCTGGGCAACCAGCTTCAATTGCAGCTTTCACACTCTTCCACGATAACATGACCCTCTTGGGTTCTTCAACAAGTTTCGACTTAGTCTGGACCACATTGACCACTTCAAGGGCTTGGAGAGGAGTTTCAACAATGTCTTCACCTACTTCAATGTATCTGAAAGAAGTCAAATGGCTGACGAAAATATCTTCCTCTCCGGATACTGATATCAGCTTACCAGAAGTAACAAACTTCAGCTTCTGGTGAAGTGTCGAGGTGACAGCTCCAGCAGCATGAATCCAAGGTCTACCTAACAGACAACTATAGGCAGGCCTAATATCCATTACCTGGAAGGTAATACGGAAAGTTTAAGGGCCAATCAGGATTGGGAGGTCAATCTCCCCGATAACTGTTCTCTTAGACCCATCAAAAGCTTTTACTATCAAAGCATTGGGTCTCATCTGCACCCCTTCAATATTCAATTGTGCCAGGGTAGTCTTAGGTAACACGTTCAAGGATGAACCTGTATCTACCAGTACTCGAGCCAAGGTAACATCTGTACACTGAATGGAGATATGAAGCGCCATATTATGTTCTCGCCCATTAGGGGGTAAATCATCATCAGTGAACATTAAACAACTACTAGCATTGAGATTAGCAACCACATTATCAAACTGAATAACACTGATGTCTTCTGCCACATAAGCTTCGTTCAAGAACTTCAATAAAGCAGTCCTATGAGCCTCAGAACTCATAAGTAGAGAAAGAATGGAGATTTTTGAAGGAGTCTGGTTGAGCTGATCTACGACCTTGTAATCACTCTTCTTGATAATCTTCAAGAATTCTCTATCCTCTTCAGCAGTCACTGCTTTCTTAGATGAGCCTTCTCCTGCTTCTAGAGGATTTACCTCTTTCCCCTTTGTTGGTTCAATTGTTGGTGCACTTTCTTTGTTTGGGATCACTTCAGGAGCGAAAACCCTTCCGCTTCGAGTCACACCATTAGCTCCAGCGATGTTAGTCACGTCTGGCTCTTTCAAGATTACTGGTTTGTTACCCACATAAGGTACAGGCTCATAGTTCCAAGGTACTGCTTTGGTACTATCAAATGAGAATGGAGCGGGAACATAGATAACCATGGGCTCAATCTTATTCACTGGCTCTAGGCCAACATTTCTCTGATAAGGGACCACAAGAGGCTTGGGAAGCCTCTCTTGATCAAACACAGGCACAATCACAGCAACATCCTCATCAATCTTTGCTCTGGTGAACTAAATAACCTGCTGATCCATCAAACGTTGAAGACAAATTTTGAATTCACCACACTGATCAGGGTTGGATGAACACACCACACAATTATCACGTACTCCATTCATCAATTCTGCTTCCATCAATCTAGCACGGACCACTGTTAAAAGAGTCTTCAACTTGAACACATCCTTTATCAATCCATCATCAGTTGAACTATCTATAGCATTGACACTTGGACCATCATGTTTAGGCAAAGGATTGTTCCCCACATTTGGAACATCAGCAAAAGACAATATTTTTTGATCTATCAGCTCCTGGACCCGAAGCTTGAACACCTTGCAATTCTCTGTTGTATGACCCTCTGAATTAGCATGAAAGGCACATCTAGCATTCTCATCATACCAAGGCTTATGCGGCTTCGGCATTGGAGGTAATGCCCTTGGCACGACAGTTCCATTCTGAATCAGATACGATAGCAATTGAGTGTAAGTCATTGGGATAGGAGTGGTATTCACATTATTGTACTGTTGATATGGCCTTTGTTGATTTGGTCGTTGCTGATGAACTGGACGTGGTTGATTATTCTGTTGATTTCTCTGTTGATGTTGAGGCGGAGGAGCCTGGAACTGAGGTTGTGGAGCTTGATATTGAGGAACTGGAACTTGATAGTGAGGTACCGGAGCTGGAATAGAAACATGAGCAATTGGACGATAAGGCATGGTTGGATATTGAGCAACTGCTACGTAAGGGTACTGATAATAAGGCATAGGAGCAGGAGCCCTGGGTGGTACCCTCCCCCTTTGAGAAGAAATGGCGCTAGTCTCGCCCTCCTTCCTCTTGAATCCGTTGAAAGGCTTCTTCAGGATTGGTTGACTGCTGGAACCTCCCTGGATTTTACCACTCTTCAGTCCTTCTTCTACTCTTTCTCCCACGATCACCATGTCAGAAAACCCTGTGGACACACTACTGATCAATCTTTCATAATAATGGCCCTACAAGGTTCCCATGAAAATGTCAATCAATTCACGATCAACCAGCGGCGGGTGCACCCTTGCAGCCAATTCTCTCCAGCGTTGTGCGTATTCTTTAAAAGATTCATTGTCTTTCTGGGCCATACTCTGAAGCTGAGTACGGTTTGGTGCCATGTCAGTATTATATTTGTATTGCTTTGTGAATGCTTCAGCCAACTCATCCCAAGTGTGGATGTTGCTACATTCCAACTGCATGTACCAGTCCAAAGATGCCCCAGTTAGACTGTCCTGAAAGCAATAGGTCATGAGCTTATCATCTTTGGCATAGGCAGCCATTTTTCTGCAATACATTTTCAAATGTATGTTAGGACATGTGAGGCCTTTGTATTTTTCAAATTCAGGCGCTTTGAATTTTGGAGGAATCACCACGTCTGAGACTAGACACATCTCCAAGGCACTTAAACGGGTTGAGTTATGTCCTTCCAAGATTCTTAGCTTTTCGGCCAGAGCACGACACATCAAGATAGCCTCAGAATCTTGGGCAGTAGTAGGGATGACCATTAGAGAAACTCCATTATAATTCTGCATTTCAAACTCGTCCTGGAGCTCCTCATCAGTGCGGGGCATGACTATTTGATTGACTATCGGAGGTCCTTGCACAGCGACTCCATCAGCTACTCTAGAAGTATGCGCAGGTGGAGGCACATGAGTTCTTTCAGGCGGTGGAACAAAACCTGGAGGAAGACCGTAGATAACGGGATTTGGAATAGGAACTGAAGGTCCTGACTGAAGAGTAACCCCTTGAACTAGAGCATCGTTCCTTGCAGCAGCGGCAACACGAGCCTCTTCTTCCCTTCTAGCCAGAGCTTGTATAGCCTCAAAGATCTGCTCGATCTTGCTTTTGACAGAGTTCATCTCCTCTTTGAAGGCAACTTGTTCTTCTCTAACTACATCCATGATTCTTCTTGTGTTGGAGCGAGTAGCATATGCACGTTGAGGAATCCACTTGAACTACTGGAGACGAGGAAAAATGGAATGAGTTTTTGTTTTGATAAATGAAATGCATGATGCATATGTTAATGCACGTGGATTTAAAAATGTCTTTTATGCTTATGTTCAATTTTATTTTCAGGGAACCGTGTTAGATTCCTTGTTATTTAGCAAGCATTCAAAGAGATCACAGGGAATAAAACAAGAATGGAACCAAACTTTTTGTACAAAATAAACTCAAAATCCTTCATTCATTCAATTCAAAACAGAGTACAAGGATTGAGTATAAAATATTCTTTCAAACATAAAGGAAAGTACAAAACAACAGGGTTAGACTGCAGGCTTCTGTTTGTTAAGCTCTTCCAACTCTCCTTTGAACCTTTTCATCATGTCTTCACAAAGATAAATAAATTCAGTCACTGAATGAGGGATGTTGTCATTGTCTATGTCTTCCAAAGCACATCTTAGCATCAAAGGCACATTCTTAGCCATGTCATTATAGAAGTCTATCAAATTGGAAAACTTGTCTCGATAATTATTTCTTTGTTCATGTAAAAACTGGATGGTTTCCTCGCAAGCTGCCAAACTAGCATTCACATTTTCCCTTGCGTTCATCCAATCTTCACCTTCTCGTAGCAAAGAGTCATGTCGGCCTCTCCAGTATCGTTCCCACTCATTAGCATTTTCAACCTCCTGGCACTTTCCTTTCCACATTTCAGGTGTAACCTGAGTAGCAGCCAAAGCACTCTCTTTACTGCGGTGTTCTCGTTCTTCCCTTTCTTTTGATTCACAGAGTGAAACACTGAGGTTGGCTATCTCAGCCTCAAGCGTCTCTCTTATCTCCTTCTTTTGTTTTGTGGCGAGCTTCCACCATTTCTCTTTTTCACGACAATCTCTCTCAGCCTCTTTCAGTTGGCTTTTGATGGTATTCAAGCAACTGTCAGCCTGATCCAGCCCATGCTTGAATCTTTTTCTCTTATATTCTTCCTTATCCACCTTTTCCACATTTACCTGAAGCTGCGCTTTATTCCTCTCGAGTTTCCATTTAAACTCATTCTTTTCATTAGTGATCAGGTGTAGGTTCTTCAACAGCTCTTCATTTTCCTTTATAAGTTTCTCTAAAGAAGCTCAGAGTCCTTCTGCCTCCTCAATTGGGACATGAGTAGGTTTAGGCTCGGGAAGAGGACCAGACATCTCTATTTTGAAAGGCATCTTGATTGATCTTACTCTTTCTTTTATCCATTGAAAGTATGGCTCTTTGGTGATACAATTCTTCTTTCCTAGGTCAGCCTTACCTTTCCTGTTGACCTTTTCCCATGCCTTCTTGATCCTTGCAAAAAAAGTCGGATTCTCAACTCCTAAGTCATGCAGCAAAAAGGCTTCCAAAAACTTCTCCTCAGGAGGTCCCTCCATTGGGTACCCAAGTTGTCTCATGGATAAGATTGGATTAGCATTAATACAACCTCGAGTACCAATGAGTGGTATGTTGGGGAAGTCCCCACAACTGGATATGATTTCTATACCATCATACTCCCTAGAGTAACAGGAAATATCGCTGGATCGAAGCGATCCCAACCTCTGGGGCCAACTAGCATCCTTCTGATCCATAAAGGGAGCCCTATTTGGAAGATGGGTCTGCAACCATGTGTACAATAGAGGGGCGCAACAAGCAACCATTCCTCCCTTCTTTGAACTTCTCCAAGTCAGATAATAGAACACATCAGCAAGAAGGGTAGGCACTGGATTCTTCGTGAGGAAGATGCAAATGGCAGTCATGTCTACAAAATCGTCAAAGTTTGGGAACAGAACGATTCCATAAATAGCCAAGGAAATAGTAGCATAGCAAGCCTCCCAACTTTGGGCCTCCAACAGAGTGTAAGCTCTCTCTATAAGAAAATTGAGTGGAAACCCTTTGGTATTTCCTTTCACTCTCAGGTTCGCAGTAACCTCCTTCTTATGCATGTGAAGGGCATCGGCTATAACTTCATGTTTCAAGGTCCCTTCGACACCCATAAATGGCAGTTTGTTTTTTATGGGAATACCAACAAGATGTTCAAATTCCTCCAACATTGGTGCTATTTGAAAATCCTGGAAGGTGAAACATCACATTGGCGAATCATAGAACTGGGCCAAGGTCAAAAGTACCAGTGGGTCTGCTTCTTTGTTCGAGAGACTGAGAAGATTGCCATAATCCTTCCCAAAGTTGATCTTGTAGACTGGATGGAGCAGAGAAACCAATTCTTGTAGAATTTCTAATTTAGGATCTTTGAACTTGTACGAGTACGTGCTCCTCTTGTTCAATCCCATACTCTCTAAATGCTTATAACACTGATCCTCTAGTTCCCTGGAAACAAAACGAAAATGTTATGTTTTGATTATGCGATGAACGTGCATGGTTTTAGAGTTATAGGTAACATCAAACTCAAGTTGGAAAGAGTAACAGGAAAAAACTGGTATCTCTGATTATAGGCACTCCAAAGGTAGGCTCTATGGTTGATAGGTTCCCAGAGTCATGGATCCTTCTTGAGAATATTAGTGTCGTGACGAAGGCTCGTTGGACAATAATACCCTCAAAATGATATCTTCTAGGTGAGGTCTTCGTATTGTCCCAATGAGGAAGGCTCCTCGTGGGCCAATACTACACAACCATCGATTCCAAGGTTCTAAAAAAGGTCCCTAGAGTCACTGATTCCACATTGTAGCGGTGTATTCGTCGCTATATGATTTATTGATTAAATCATAGCAAAACATACAATGAACATAGAGTCGCCACCGCACTTTTATTTATCCTAAGGACTGGCTAAAAAGCGAACAAAAGCCTAAGAAGTTTTACACGTAGAAAACCAATGAAAAGATCAGAGATCGGGGTAAGGGGTAAATTACGCAAAGGGAAGGTGTTAGGCACCCAATGCGTCCTAGGTACTCCTAGGGAGCCCTTTTCACACTTGTTGTATAAGAAAATATTTATTTGTTTTGACATATTGTGCAAACATGAATGGGATGATGAGAAAAGAATATACAAGTTAGTTATTTTTGTGTTCGAACGGATGAACCCGTTGCCTACGTACCTTCCATCAAAGGTAAGGATCAAAACGCCGTAGTTCGGCTAACAAATTTCCAAAACATATGTGTGAGTTCATTTTAAACACAAGCCCTAAGGTTTTACGTTACCCATGGGAGAAAACTCAACCTTATATAACAACTAGTCCACCATGTGAGAAAAGCTTCAACTTGCCAGAGAGGGGTTAACCCTATAATAGGCAAGGAAGACTTACAATTCATCTACTAAGGACAAATAGGTGAGATTAATATCAACCAACTAGGGTAAATCAAACCTATAGCTAATGTATGAAAACTTAACAGACATGGACAAAGCCACAAAATCATTTGAATGGGTGAAGTTAATTGATTTGGATTATTTACAAAATATGGTCAAGGTATGGTTAAAGTCAATTCAAAATGAAGTATTTACAAAGATGAAGTTTGGAAAGTCATGGACTTAAGGTCCAAGTTTCTAATTTGGAAAGGGGTGAGAATGTTTGCACAACACTTATTTCAAGTTTTAAACATGTGTGAAAAGGTAGGACACAATGGGATGAATGGAATGGAAGAGTGAAGGTAAAACTTCTTAGGAGGGTCCACCTCTTGAAATCATATAGAAGATGATTCAAGTGGGTCCTTAGGAATAGGCTACAAATGAGCAATGAACATGGTAACAGATGAAAGTCAATAAAAGCGGATACTGGATGCCACTCAATGGTCTTATACCTGTCTCCTAAAACAAGTAAGGATATCAGAAGCCACTCTATGGACTTACACTAATCTCCATCAGAATAAAACAAAAAAACAAAACAGGGAAGTCAACTGCCAATCTATCTGGACTTATGTTAACCTCCACAGTATGATCCTAGGAATACAAATGCCACATCACAGGGACTTACAATGAATCCTCACATACAACACCAATGCTCAAACAAAGAGCAAAGAAGATATGAGTGACCAATGAGGTCTTACACTCTATCTCTTCCATATCCTAGGAGCAAAAGCCAATCAACATGGGCTTACAATTGTCCTCAATGGGCAAACGACAATGTGTCATAAAGACAAATGAAATGATCATGCACTAATGGCAAACAAAGATGATGAATGCACAATGGCAAACTCAAGTAATCATGTATAAATGAATCAAGTAATCAATCACATAAATTCAAGTAGCACACACTATAACCATTCAATTAGGCTCAAACAAAAGGGTGAGGCATTAAAGCCAACTGGAATAGGGTTAAGGTCGCTCTTAACCTTGCCATTGAGGGGCTAAGGTGAAGCAGATGAAAGGATATGAGGGGTGTGCCTCATCACTCTTATCTCTGGTCAGAGAGAGTATTGAATATCAGAAGGTGTGGGAGTTCAGAAAGATGGAACTCTCTCCACAAATTAGACTCGATAGATCTTGGGTTAGGATCTCAATGCTACAACCATGTAATGGGAGCAAGGAGAAGACTCACAGAATAGTGGGAGATAGGCTACATATCTCTTATATCCACCAATTGCCTCAAATGAGGACTTTTCCTGCTTGGGACAAACATAAACAATCACAAACATCGCCTCTTAAGGAGGACTTCAGACAGTTGCCTGGCTAAATAACAAGCCAGGTCTTCCAGACTACATGGAGACAAGAGAGTCTACCTCAATGCAAATTGCTATACAAGCAAAGCAAAGCAAGTTCTTAAGAGAACTGAGCAACTAAGGGTACCTGAAATCAATCAAATATAATCAGTATCCCATTCAAAATCAAACAGACAAGGTAATAAACCAATAGTCAATCACAATCAAACATGTGCAAAGCACAAGGCTCAAAGCTCAAATGAGCTAGGCATCCTACAAAACAAACAATTAGTCAAATGAATTCAACTCAAATATGCATCAACCTCCTTAAGGCATTAGCTTTTTAACCTGAAAAGTCAAAGTCAAGCTCAAACATAAGTAACAAGACCACTAGGACAAGCCTAGGGTCCAAAGGAGGGAAAAAACTTAAAACAGCAAGTGAATCATGATCAAAGTCAAGATAATTCAAATAAGAAGAGATCCCAATTGGTCTCACATCCAAACTATGCACTAATTTCATTTTATGCACAAATTAAGGCAAAGTGATCAAAGTTGAATCACATATGAACAACCAGAATGATTACATCCAAAAAAATATCAAAACAGCACAGTAAATTCCACAAAAATTATATCCTAAACAGAGGACATTCAATGAGCTACATATCAATTTTCATGCATTTTGGGCTAGTGGAGCTATGTCAATTAAATCAACATGTTAAGGCATGCAAAAACACAACCAAATTAAGTCACAACATGAGTATCAACTTCAATCCATTGGTAAAACAGTGAAATCAAATTAGAAATGAGTGGGACCAAAGCCAAATTAAAGCTTAATATGTTAGGAAGCACTCCACCAAATTTCATATTCACAGGATTAGGGATGAGCATTAAATGATACATGTACATTTTGTTACACATAAAACAATCC
This sequence comes from Lathyrus oleraceus, assembly GCF_024323335.1. Lineage (NCBI taxonomy): Eukaryota > Viridiplantae > Streptophyta > Magnoliopsida > Fabales > Fabaceae > Lathyrus > Lathyrus oleraceus. Next base: position 22,875 of record NW_026112762.1, on the reverse strand, counting down.
AAAATTGCTAAACAGCAATCAAAAATCCAAATCAAATGGAAAATAGATCAATTAAATCCACAAAAATTCATGTTGAAAGTTAACATATACATTGTATCTCATGCAAAAAATCAGGGTCATTAGCCTAAAGGAAGCATAGAAAAATAATTCATGAAGTCAGCATGGCATAGTGTGACACAAATTGTCACACTCAAAAAGAATAAATCATATCTACCAAACCAGAGGTCCAAAAATCACAAATGATACACCAAAATCTCCATAAATGCGTCAAGAATCATCATATGAAATTTCATTAATTTTGGATAAAGCATGAGTATTTGGTGATTAAAATGGCAAAACATATGAATATTGCACACATGTCAAAAATCAATATACCATTCTAAAATTCTACCAGGCACAACTTACACTACTATGCCTAAAAAAAAGTAGATAAAATTTGGAATCTATCAAAAAAAATCCTACCTAATTTGGACTAATATTGAATTTTTTATGAATTTTTTAAGTTTTGTAATTATTTAATTAGGGGAATACGAATTAATCAAATTAATTGAATTAATGTTATAATGAATTAATGGTACAGCAAGAGCAGTAACGGTAATTTTCGCATGCCAAGCCAAAACGGTACAGCATCTCATTTATGTGCTGGCGGCGCGTGATTGGAAGGCTTAGGAGGGAAACACGAAATTTGAAGGGAAGGCCATGCAATACGGATCAAACCGCGTTTTTCCAGAATTCTCGCAAGCTTCCTCGTCGTTCATGGAGTTCATCACTCCGGCAGCGGTTTCGAGATTTTTTGCACCAAACGATACAAGCCTTATACCGTTGTGACCGTCTCTCCATGTAGGTTACGATTATGTCCATGGTTAAGTCTAAAGATTAACGTACGAAAAGAACTAATCGAAAGAAGTTTCACACACAAAGGTTCAAATCAAGATATCTAGCTCAATACTTAACGGATTCACACGATTCAAATTGCAGTTTGTTCTATGTCGTGAGATCTATCTAAACCACATGCTGATTTCAAGAATCGAAGAGTTCGAATTTTTACCTTCTTGAAGTGCAGCTCGTGATTCGGTGTTTGTTTCGCTTCGATTGATGAAAACAGATGGAGTATAATGCTCTAGGAAGTGAATGATGATGATCTTTCAGCTCAAGAACGCACGAATCAATCGATCTTGCCAACCGCCATTGAAGAAGAAGCTTTGCACAATTGGAGTTTTGGATGGTTTTTGCTTCAATTTGCTACAAACAGAACTCTACTATCACCTGCAAATGAAGATTCAACCAAGAATTCGCAGAAACACTAGTGAATTATTGAAGAATTGATGAAAAAGTGTATATGGAAATTGGAGAAAAAGTGAGAGAATTTGAGAGTTTTTTTGGATGAATCTGAAAAAAATGATTATCCCCCTGTGATTCTGTTATAATTAAGTTTATATACTTCACACTAATCCAACAATTAAACATGATTAGCACAAAAATTGGTAATTAGCAAAATGAGCTTATATGTGCAATTTGGCATTTTTGCCCTTGGATGGCTAGAAGCAATGAAACAGTAATTTTTCAATTTGAACAAGTCATAATTTTCATTTAGAAGCTATTGGAATTGGTCCCATGCCAAAATTCCATGTACTTTGAGTTTTGGACCATTTTGCCCTTGGTTTTTAATTAGTGCACTTGAAAAATGACCTTTTTATGTGAATGCTTTTGGCAAAATGTGATGATGGATTATGAAAGTACATATCAAATATGATTTGCTCAAAGAAGAACCATCCAATTTGGACATTCCATGTGCAAGTTATGCCACTTTGAATTCGGGCATTTTCTGAAATTGATCTGACCATATCTTGCCAACCATACATGGGAATTGAGTGTTCTTGGACTTTTTGGAAAGGCGAGAACAAGATCTTCAACTTTCATGTTGGACAAAATTTCATTTGAAGCTTTCTTGGACACGTAATATTTGGGAGAAAAACTTTCCATTTTGGGCAGGTGAGAATTACAGGTCATTTCCATTTTTGGAAACTTTTTGTCTGACTTCAAATCCTTCAACCTTGATCTTTGAAATGCCAAATGAGGCTTATATGGACATGAATGAGGTCTTTCTAACCATCTCACACCTTCAAATCCCTGATTAAATGCACAGTTGACCACAGTTGACTTTTGTTGACTTTTCTTGACTGGGCCATGTTCTGATGAATTCCAAGCCTCTTTCACATGGGATCTTGGTTCCAAATGATACCACAAGTTATATGAACTCTTTATGAATGATCATGGTGTCCAAATTCTTCAAGAATGGCCACCATCTATTGCTCAATGCCTGATTTGACTGATTGACTGATGATTGCTTCAGCTGCAAGAAACAAGGTTAGATGACAATATTTTTGTACTTTTGGTTAGTGGACATATGAAAAGCAATGATATACAAATGCAATACATGCTTGGTGATCAAGAACCACACTCACAAGGTAACCCACCCATTAGGAGGGAAGCTAGGGTATGCAATGATCCTTGAGGCCATGATATGATATGATATGGGCCATGAGGGATCTTAGGGCCAAAATTGGGGTCTTACAGATGCCCCTATTTAAGGTCATTCTAGCCGGAGAAGTGAAGTTTAGAAATCTTCATCTCGACGCGGTAGAATGGGCTTAAATAATAGTGATGAGACAAATTTTGGTCCCTAAGAGACCTCATGATGCAGATGTATGCATGCAAAAGCAAATTCTGTGGGGAATATATGGTTCACACAGAAGAAAAGACGATCCATCGGAGTAATACACTCACCAGGAACAGAGACTCTAACAAGACTCTTATTGGGACTCTTTTTTTAGGGGATAGTAAGAAAAAGAATGCGTGAGCAGGACACGACTCTGATTAGGGTAATGACAAAACTGACACAGCGTGAACTAAGGCACGACTCCGAGTGGGGATAACAGACATCGGACTGGAGAGCTTGCTGGGGAAGCAAAGGACTCGCACTGGGGAATAAAGAATTCCAGAGGAAAATAAATCCATTGGAAAGACATAAGCTGACTCAAGTTATCCATCAAGGATACTTCGGATAAAAATCCGGACTCGGATCAGGAAAAGATTCACATAGAATCTCCCTGCCGGGGAAATGCATATATTGGGGGAACGCCCATATAGCAAAAGGGTAAAAATCACCAAAGGAAACTCCACAGGGGAACGTCTAACAAAGAGACTCTCCTGGGAAAAAGCAACAAAAAGTGAGGTGTTACCGGTATAAGGGTAACAAACTCAGGAAGAATGAATATCTAAGACCGGTATAAGGGTGAGAGATATCAATCAACCAACATCTGAGAAAGACCTACAAAGGGTATAATACTCAGGAAAATCTGACTCCACAGAGGACCAAGGTCATAATAGGGAGTAGACGGAAAGGAACACCAGGGATACCGAGGTATATAATAGGTGACCGACAGAACGTGAATTGGTATATATCCCAAGACACTCATCATCCGAAAGGAGGGCTTGAAAAAGCAAATCAACTTAGAGGATGGACATTCGAATCCACAACGGGAAAACGAATCTTACTCAAACTGGGGACACAAACCCAAAGAGTACATGAGATATAATATCCATTACCGGCAGACCGTGGATAAGATACTCGCATGAGACATATTATCTATTACCGGCAGACCGTAGATAATACACTCGCAAGGTAAGAAACACCAAGGATACCGGTTACTGGATATATAATAGGTGATCTACCGAAGACGTGAATTGGTATATATGCCAAAACACACATCCGAAACACAAACTGGTTAAAGGATGAATATTCGATTCTACAAAGAATACGAATCTTGCTCAGCTGGGGAAAATCAACAAAGGACTCCAACTAAAGAGCGCATGAGACATATTATTCATTACCGGCAGACCGTGAATAATATACTCGAAAGGAAAAGACACCAGAGATACCGAAGTATATAATAGGTGACTAACCAAAAAGAGAGACCATCGATACCAAGCATCCGGGTAAACGAAAGACAACTCAAGGGGATAAATTGCGAGCATCCGGCAATTATCCAACAACAAGAATATTCGACTCCGCAAAGGGAAATAACGAATCTTACTCGACCAGGGAAACACAAAAGGCTTCAACCGAAGAGTGCATGAGATATATTATCCATTACCGTCAGAACGTGGATAGTATACTCGCATGGAAGATTATCCACAACCGGTATAAGGGTTAATAAAGGAAAAATCATCCGAAAAGAGGGGCATCGGGATACCAAACAGGCATATAATGATGACCAATCAAAGGGAGTAACAACATTACCAACAAAAGGGTAAATGAAAGGCTCACTGGGGATAAATTGCAAGCATCCGGAAATTATCCGCAAAAGCTGGGGATACATTGATAGACAATCAAGGATCCGGGGAACAAATCACTAGCAAACGGTGAAAAGACCCACTGGCGACTTCAAAAGGATAACATTGCAAGCATCCGGCAATGATCCAGGAGACTGCTGGGAATACAAGTGCTTACTCAAGAGCAACTACCCAAAAGCAGGAAGGAATATCAACATCGAATATTGAATAAAGATAACCACAAAGAGATTAGGGTTTACATCTACTGAATACGGGGCAGAAGACCACAAACTCTAGCTGAGGAAACAAGGGGTTTAACAATACCGACTACTGGGTAAGAAACCAAAGACTCAGCTGAGGATAAAATTGCTAGCAACCGGCAATTATCCACATGTATCATAAGATACAACTCCGCTGGAGAGAAAAATCACAGCGACATAGAATTTACAGCTACCGAATACGGGGTAGAAGACCACAAACTCCACTGGGGATATAAATCACCGTAGGGAGATACCAACTCTGTTAGGGAATAAAACCACAACAACAGAAGAATTCACCAACAAACAGATCGAACCACGAAGGTTACCACTGCTAGGGGAAAAGAGATAGGACTTACGACTACCGAATACGGGGTAGACGCCAACACTCGGGTGAGGATAACCACCAATTAGGGTTTACATCTACCGAATACGGGGTAGAAAACCAAAAACTCTGCGTGGGGATAGAATAAATCACGAATCCGCACGAGAAACCAAAAATGAGGTTTATAACAGACCACAAACTCTGTTGGAGAGTAGGGAATTAGGATTTACGACTACCGACTATCAGGTAGAAAACCAACAACTCTGGCTGGGGACTAAAAGGTATATAACCACCAGTTCTGCCAAGAAAGCCAGGAGAATAGGACTTACAACTACCGGTATAAGGATAGAGGCCAAAATCGACTCTTGCGGAGGAATGAAAGGTATATAACCACAAATTCCGCCAAGAGGACAAGGAACAATAGGACTTACAACTACCGGTATAAGGGTAGAGGCCCGAAACTCCGCTGGGGATAAAAATCACCACAGGGAAACACAAGGAACAGACGACAAATGTCAATTCAGGAAAGATCCGAAAAGACAGACTGAATCAAGACACGTCCTAATGAGGATATAACTCAAATAGGAACCTCCATCCCAATATATGTGTTGGGAGGAAACGGAAGAAACCGTCATCCACGAGGGTATATCTCAGTGGGGAACTGCAGAAGGAAAGACAGACACTTTCTGCTTATAGGGCTGACTCTATATGGAGAGATTTAACACCCGACATCTGCTTAGGGAGATCTATAAAGATCTATATCACCCTAGCAGGGAACAACAAACAAAGGATATATGGCAAAAATGCAACATGAATATCTGAATGTTTCATGAATATGCATGAATATGCGTGGTTTATGTTTGATGAATGCTGACAAAATAGACATATCTAACACAACAGGTCCAGGAATCAAACGTCTGGTATTACACTTCCCGGGGAAAACCAACTGGAAAGCCAATTCTGCTGGAGATCTACATGCCATAAAGCAAAGATCTGCGGGTACTGCTGGGAAGCAGAAGCAAAAGAATCAGAGATATCTGGAGAATACCAAATCTCTGAGCGATGGATCAGCGATCGCCCCAACTGGGGCACAGAAAGTCACAACAGGCAAAGAGCCACAAAGACAAATCTGTTGGGGAACAAGAGAATCTCAAAGTCCTGCAGGGGATCCTAGCAACACTGCTATGGGAACGGATCCAACATACCTCCATCGAGGAACAACCCACTGAGGGAGAAAAGGTCACCCGGATAGAGTTTGGCTGCACAAGCAACTCTACTGGGGATATCATCGACTACTCTCTTGGGGAACAACCCACTGAGGAAGGAAAACACCAAACAAGTAGATTCTGCAACAAACCACTCTACTCGGGGCGAACACACATCTGACGGATCACATCAGCAGATTCTGTAACAAAATCCGCTCTACTGAGGATCGAAGAGTAATCAGGAAATCAATACAATCTCTGGATGACGGAGCCATCGACCGACCATACGGGGGATTGAAGGAGGTTCAACAGGCAATACTGCCACAACAACCGCTCTGCAGACAAATGCTGGGGAGAGATGGATGAAAATACTGGGATATCAACCCAATCACCCACGGAGTAGGAAAATAAATCCTGCTCTGTTGAGGAGATCAACCATTCTGATAGAGCGAAAGTAAACAACTCCGCTCGCGACTGCGCTGGGCAGGAGTGACAACAACTCTGCCCGCGACTTCGATGGGGATGTCAATAACAGCTCTACTATTCCAAGGAGACAAATAAAGTCTGGGGATAGCGATCCACTGGAGAAAGTGGCGAGGCACCAAGGTGACAAACCATCAACCGCCGAATCTTCCACAAGGAAATCATCCATACTGAGGGAAAACTGCGGCTGGAGCACACTGAGTCTTCAACAACACTCTGCTTAGGGAACAACCCCACCAACAACTCGACTTGCAATTATGCTGGCAACTCACTTGGGGAGAAATACGAGATACGGGGATATCAACCCACTAACCACAAATTTTCTAAACAGCTGAGCAATCAAGCCGGGGAGAGACTACTGCTGGAGAATAGACTGAGCCTTCAATCCACAATTCTGCTTCGGGGAGTCAAAATCCACAGAAGCTCTGCTTAGGGAACCACCCCAACAACCAAATCTGGAGAAGAAGGATACAAACCAAACCAGGAGTATGAACAAATGTCCTACCTGTTGGAAACCATGCCACCCTTGGGAGAGCACTGAGAAATTCTTTAAGTATCCTTTTATCATAGTGAATGTTCACTTTGTTTAAAACAATAATCTTTGAAAAATTCTATTTTTTAAAACAATGATATTTTTATCAATTAAAACATGCAAAACATTTGTTGAATTGAAACAAATAAGAGTGCAAATAATTGGATAAAAGCTCAATTTTATTTGATGGAATGGTAGTCTGCAAATGGCAAGACTCCATAGATCTGTACAAATTTGAAATCAGTGATATATATTGGAAGAGGGCTACATTGAACATAATGATCCTTTCTCTACCAATTTGAATCTCGATGTATTCGAAGCTTCAGTTGACGACGAATCGAGAATCTTCTGACGAAAATGACAGCTGGTGGAATAGAAAGTCTTGTCCGGATGCAGTTACTTGCCTGATCCCTAATTCTTGCCTAGATTGCCCCAGAGTGAGGTACTCAATCTAGCGGGATGCAAATATGCTTTTTTATCAAGTCTCTAACTTTTGCCTGGATTACCCTTGCAGGTTTTCCACCGAGACGCTCATTTTTGCCTAAGCCGCCCTTTCGGGTTTTCAGCTTAGCGAGTTATTCTGTTTTTCATTTGCATATACTTTTTTTAAGGCAAAGTATCTCTTAACTGCATCTGAATTCACAGGACGAGTGAAATCCTCCCCATCCATTGTTGTAAGCATCAAAGCTCCGCCTGAAAAGGCTCTCTTAACAACATATGGACCCTCGTAGTTTGGAGTCCACTTGCCCCTGGAATCGGGCGCGAAAGACAAAACTTTCTTGAGCACGAGGTCACCTTCTCTGAACACGCGAGGCTTGACCTTCTTATCGAATGCTTTCTTCATTCTCTGCTGATACAACTGACCATGACACATGGCAGTCAATCTCTTCTCTTCAATCAAGTTCAGTTGGTCATAACGACTCTGAACCCATTCAGCATCAGTCAACTTGGCTTCCATCAAGACTCTCATTGATGGGATCTCCACCTCTACTGGGAGAACAACTTACATGTCGTAAACAAGAGAAAAAGGGGTTGCCCCTGTTGAAGTGCGTACAGACGTACGATATCCATGCAAAGCAAATGGCAGCATCTCATGCCAATCTTTGTACGTGACAGTCATCTTCTGGATAATCTTCTTGATATTCTTATTAGCAGCTTCAACAGCCCCATTCATCTTAGGTCTGTAGGGAGAAGAATTATGGTGTGCAATCTTGAATTCAGCGCACAACTCATCCATCATCTTATTATTCAGATTAGATCCATTATCAGTAATGATCCTCTCTGGCACACCATAACGGCAAATCAGCTGGTTTTTGATGAACTTTACAACCACCTGTCTGGTCACATTCGCATATGAAGCGGCTTCAACCCATTTGGTGAAGTAGTCGATTGCTACGAGAATAAACCGGTGTCCATTGGACGCTTTCGGCTCAATCATGTCGATCATGTCAATTCCCCACATAGAGAAAGGCCAGGGTGATGAAATCACGTTCAGAAGTGTCGGAGGAATATGAATCTTATCCGCATAAATTTGACACTTGTGGCATTTCTTCACATATTTGCAACAGTCATACTCCATTGTCAGCCAATAGTAGCCTGCTCTCAACATCTTCTTAGCCATAGCATGTCCATTGGAATGAGTACCAAATGAACCCTCATGGACCTCAGTCATCAACAGGTTTGCTTCGTGTTTATCCACGCATATAAGCAAAACCATGTCAAAATTTCTCTTATACAGCACTTCACCACTGAGGTAGAAACTGCCTGACAACCTTCTCAAAGTTTTCCTATCTTTCACAGATGCCCCAGGCGGGTAGACCTGGTTCTGGAGGAAATTCTTGATATCAAAATACCAAGGCTTGTCATCATTGACTTCTTCGATTGCAAATATGTGGGCTGGTCTATCCAAGCGCATCACAGTAATATTGGGGACATCATTCCACCATCTGACCACAATCATGGAAGCGAGCGTAGCAAGGGCATCTGCCATCCGATTATCCTCTCGAGGGATATGATAAAATTCAACTTCTGTGAAGAAAGTTGAAATTCTCCTTGCATAATCTCTGTATGGTATGAGACTTGGCTGATTCGTCTCCCATTCACCCTTGATCTGATTAACAACTAGGGCCGAATCACCATAAACGTCAAGATGTTTGATTCTCAAATCAATACATTCTTCGAGTCCCATAATACAGGCTTCGTACTCCGCCATATTATTCGTGCATTTGAAAGTCAGCCTTGCTGTAAACGGAATATGAGCACCTTGAGGATTAACAATTACTGCCCCAATTCCATTTCCATACTGATTAACAGCGCCATCAAACACCATCGTCCATCTGGAACCAGGTTCCGGACCTTCATCAAGTGTAGGCTCATCGCAATCTTTCATCTTCAAATACAGAATTTCCTCGTCAGGGAAGTCATACTGAACAGACTGATGATCTTCAATCGGCTGGTGCGCTAAATGGTCAGCCAAGATACTACCTTTGATAGCCTTCTGAGCTCGATACTCGATATCATACTCAGACAACAACATCTGCCAACGGGCAATCCTCCAAGTTAAATCAGGCTTCTCGAAAATGTACTTAATTGGATCCATTCTGGATATCAACCAAGTTGTATGATTTATCATGTATTGGCGCAAACGCTTAGCAGCCCAAGCTAAAGCACAACACGTCTTCTCAAGCATAGAGTACCGAGACTCACAATCAGTAAACTTCTTACTGAGGTAGTATATAGCAAATTCCTTCTTCCCTGATTCATCCTGTTGACCGAGGACACAACCCATCGAGTCTTCAAGAACTGTCAAATACATAATCAGAGGTCTTCCTTCTACAGGCGGAGACAAAATCGGAGGTTCGGACAGATACTCTTTGATACTGTCGAAAGCTTTCTGGCAATCCTCGGTCCAATCATGAGACTGATCTTTCCGAAGGAGCTTGAATATCGGTGCACATGTGGCAGTCATGTGGGATATAAATCTGGAAATATAATTCAAGCGGCCAAGAAAACCTCGGACTTGCTTTTCAGTTTTGGGTGCAGGCATCTCTTGTATTGCTTTGACCTTTGCAGGATCAACCTCAATACCTTTTTCACTGACAATGAAACCCAATAACTTGCCGGAACGGACTCCAAATGTACATTTGTTAGGATTCAGGCGGAGTCTAAACTTCCTCAAACGCTGAAAAAGCTTCAACAAATGCTCAACATGTTCAACTTCCGTTCGGGACTTAGCAATCATATCATCAACATAGACCTCTATCTCCCTGTGCATCATATCATGAAACAAGGTAGTCATAGCTCGTTGATACGTGGCTCCGGCGTTCTTCAAACCGAAGGGCATCACTCGATAACAGAATGTTCCCCAAGGTGTGATGAATGTTGTCTTCTCCATATCCTCTGGTGCCATCTTAATTTGATTATAACCGGAAAATCCGTCCATAAAGGAAAAGACTTTGAATTTAGCTGTATTATCTACCAACATGTCAATGTGTGGTAGAGGAAAATCATCTTTCGGACTAGCTTTATTCAAATCTCTGTAATCAACGCACATACGGACTTTTCCGTCCTTCTTAGGAACAGGCACAATATTGGCCACCCATTGAGGATATGTAGAAGTCACCAGAAACCCCGCATCAATTTGCTTCTGAACTTCCTCTTTGATCTTTACTGCCATATCTGGATGAGTTCTTCTGAGCTTCTGCTTCACAGGCACGCACTCAGGCTTCAAAGGCAGGAAATGTTGCACGATATCTGTATCTAGACCCGACATGTCTTCATATGACCAAGCGAAGATATCTGAATATTCTCGTAGCAATTCAATCAAATCCTTCTTGACAGACTCTTCAAGAAGTGCCCCAATCTTCACCATACGAACACAATCCTCAGACCCCAAGTTGACTGTTTCCAAATCTTCGAGGTGCGGCTGAATGATCTTCTTCTCGTGCTCAAGGAGACGGGTAATCTCATCAGGAATTCCTTCAACATCATCTTCCTCTGCCTCAAATACAGGGAATTCAAAGTTGGGAGATGGCATTGGATCATTATGTTCAATGGGTTTTAAGATCAACCTGCATAATGATTTTGGTTAATGAAAAACTTTTAGCATTTAAACAAGCAAATCATTATGCAAATGAAAAAATGATTGCTTTTATTCTTGTTTTTATGGGTTTTTTATGATCACTGATTTCATGCAAAGCGAAAAGTGAAAACAAATGGAAAAACAAATGTTTAACAATGCATTAATTGAATGAAAACATCATTGTATATATGAGCCAAACAATATCATCACTTCTCCTTTTGGCATGGGAGAAGGGTTTTAAACAAAGTGAGCATATTTACTCTGATCTATGGATAACTGTTGGAACATCCACAACGACCCAATTGTGGCAGACACCACCAGGAATAACGAAATTGCTCGCATCCTCTGCATCCTCTTCAATGATAGCAGCAGTTTCCTCTTCAACAGGCTGATCATCATGGATGAATCCTCCACTCGTGAACAAACCTTGCTCATTATATGCCCCAGAACAGTAGCCAATGCCAGCCCAGGATCGGTAAACCAGGAATAAATCCATCAACATCACTTAGTCTGGCAAATTCCTTCTCTGAGTCCACAATTCTCTTGCCCAGGATGATCCATCAATCTCGAAGAATCGGCTCTGGTATAATACCGGCGAGGTGCGTCTTCAAAATAAATGAAGATCACAGGGTCAGACCACAGGACAGGAGCCCGGAACAAAACACCCGCTTATGCAAATGATGCATGAAGTGTTTATGCATATGCTTGTTTTTTATTTCAAAGGAACTCGAGGGTTCTATTTGCAAACTTTGAAATATTTACATTTTGATCGTATATGAGAATATCTCATCAGATAGATCAGGTGAAAAAATTTTCCCGGTTTTTTCATGTTTGAATTTTTTTTGCAAATAAACTCCTTTGAGTTCCTTGAAAATTTTCTCTTTATCTGATGATATGGATGCGGATGAATGCATGAATGTATGAATGCAACAATCACACTCAAGGATCAAGCAAAGCACACCAAACAAAGGCCGTGGGAAAGCTCATTGTATCCCTAATATCAATCATCCATTTTGGTGGATTTAGGTTTTCACCTTATCAACACCCAAGTTCCATTGATATTAACGGTACATGAACCGGCTCAAACATCCTTAATATCAACCAGCCGCTTTGGTGGATTTTAGGTTTTACACCTGATCCGGGTTCCATTGATATTAACGGTGTCTGAACGACTCGACCATGAATCACGGGTTTGCTGAGAGTCACGAGCATGGGGTCTTGGTTAAGAACCACCCAAAGGGAGTGTACTAGGGCTTAAACCTGCCAGACATGTTCTACCAGAGGTTCCCATAATCATCGTTCCATCTTTCGGATATTATCGGAGGAACGAATACTCGTATTCCAAAAATATTCTCAAGAGAGACTCTTATGAGTGTAGTATCGCGTAACAATCGCATCAGATCTGACATCTGAACGACCTCCGCACTACGTCCTAAAAATAGGCCAAGACGGGTTTGGTAAACTAAGGTCCTTGGCTTCTAAGGCACATGATTGAACGAATAATGCCTAACCACAAATAACTTGTGTGACATTATTAATCCAACATGACCTCCACCAAGTGAATGGACTCGCAAGTCAACTGGCTAAGGAATACTCCACACCAATCGACAAGACTATGCCATTCTCCTATCCTAGAGTGCACTCGAGTTCGGGTATAGAACTCATCTCACAGGGATCACCAAAGCAAACAACATTTGTATATCAAGTAATTCACACATTACAATCAATACAGTTATCCCAAATTGTACAAAAATATGTCAAATAACAAATAATAATATATCACACAAAGGTGAAAAGTAGGCAATACCACCAAGGAATGCAATTCATCCCCAGCAGAGTCGCCACTTTTCTGTAGCGGTGTATTCGTCGCTATATGATTTATTGATTAAATCATAGCAAAGCATACAATGAACATAGAGTCGCCACCGCACTTTTATTTATCCTAAGGACTGGCTAAAAAGCGAACAAAAGCCTAAGAAGTTTTACACGTAGAAAACCAATGAAAAGATCAGAGATCGGGGTAAGGGGTAAATTACGCAAAGGGAAGGTGTTAGGCACCCAATGCGTCCTAGGTACTCCTAGGGAGCCCTTTTCACACTTGTTGTATAAGAAAATATTTATTTGTTTTGACATATTGTGCAAACATGAATGGGATGATGAGAAAAGAATATACAAGTTAGTTATTTTTGTGTTCGAACGGATGAACCCGTTGCCTACGTACCTTCCATCAAAGGTAAGGATCAAAACGCCGTAGTTCGGCTAACAAATTTCCAAAACATATGTGTGAGTTCATTTTAAACACAAGCCCTAAGGTTTTACGTTACCCATGGGAGAAAACTCAACCTTATATAACAACTAGTCCACCATGTGAGAAAAGCTTCAACTTGCCAGAGAGGGGTTAACCCTATAATAGGCAAGGAAGACTTACAATTCATCTACTAAGGACAAATAGGTGAGATTAATATCAACCAACTAGGGTAAATCAAACCTATAGCTAATGTATGAAAACTTAACAGACATGGACAAAGCCACAAAATCATTTGAATGGGTGAAGTTAATTGATTTGGATTATTTACAAAATATGGTCAAGGTATGGTTAAAGTCAATTCAAAATGAAGTATTTACAAAGATGAAGTTTGGAAAGTCATGGACTTAAGGTCCAAGTTTCTAATTTGGAAAGGGGTGAGAATGTTTGCACAACACTTATTTCAAGTTTTAAACATGTGTGAAAAGGTAGGACACAATGGGATGAATGGAATGGAAGAGTGAAGGTAAAACTTCTTAGGAGGGTCCACCTCTTGAAATCATATAGAAGATGATTCAAGTGGGTCCTTAGGAATAGGCTACAAATGAGCAATGAACATGGTAACAGATGAAAGTCAATAAAAGCGGATACTGGATGCCACTCAATGGTCTTATACCTGTCTCCTAAAACAAGTAAGGATATCAGAAGCCACTCTATGGACTTACACTAATCTCCATCAGAATAAAACAAAAAAACAAAACAGGGAAGTCAACTGCCAATCTATCTGGACTTATGTTAACCTCCACAGTATGATCCTAGGAATACAAATGCCACATCACAGGGACTTACAATGAATCCTCACATACAACACCAATGCTCAAACAAAGAGCAAAGAAGATATGAGTGACCAATGAGGTCTTACACTCTATCTCTTCCATATCCTAGGAGCAAAAGCCAATCAACATGGGCTTACAATTGTCCTCAATGGGCAAACGACAATGTGTCATAAAGACAAATGAAATGATCATGCACTAATGGCAAACAAAGATGATGAATGCACAATGGCAAACTCAAGTAATCATGTATAAATGAATCAAGTAATCAATCACATAAATTCAAGTAGCACACACTATAACCATTCAATTAGGCTCAAACAAAAGGGTGAGGCATTAAAGCCAACTGGAATAGGGTTAAGGTCGCTCTTAACCTTGCCATTGAGGGGCTAAGGTGAAGCAGATGAAAGGATATGAGGGGTGTGCCTCATCACTCTTATCTCTGGTCAGAGAGAGTATTGAATATCAGAAGGTGTGGGAGTTCAGAAAGATGGAACTCTCTCCACAAATTAGACTCGATAGATCTTGGGTTAGGATCTCAATGCTACAACCATGTAATGGGAGCAAGGAGAAGACTCACAGAATAGTGGGAGATAGGCTACATATCTCTTATATCCACCAATTGCCTCAAATGAGGACTTTTCCTGCTTGGGACAAACATAAACAATCACAAACATCGCCTCTTAAGGAGGACTTCAGACAGTTGCCTGGTTAAATAACAAGCCAGGTCTTCCAGACTACATGGAGACAAGAGAGTCTACCTCAATGCAAATTGCTATACAAGCAAAGCAAAGCAAGTTCTTAAGAGAACTGAGCAACTAAGGGTACCTGAAATCAATCAAATATAATCAGTATCCCATTCAAAATCAAACAGACAAGGTAATAAACCAATAGTCAATCACAATCAAACATGTGCAAAGCACAAGGCTCAAAGCTCAAATGAGCTAGGCATCCTACAAAACAAACAATTAGTCAAATGAATTCAACTCAAATATGCATCAACCTCCTTAAGGCATTAGCTTTTTAACCTGAAAAGTCAAAGTCAAGCTCAAACATAAGTAACAAGACCACTAGGACAAGCCTAGGGTCCAAAGGAGGGAAAAAACTTAAAACAGCAAGTGAATCATGATCAAAGTCAAGATAATTCAAATAAGAAGAGATCCCAATTGGTCTCACATCCAAACTATGCATTAATTTCATTTTATGCACAAATTAAGGCAAAGTGATCAAAGTTGAATCACATATGAACAACCAGAATGATTACATCCAAAAAATATCAAAACAGCACAGTAAATTCCACAAAAATTATATCCTAAACAGAGGACATTCAATGAGCTACATATCAATTTTCATGCATTTTGGGCTAGTGGAGCTATGTCAATTAAATCAACATGTTAAGGCATGCAAAAACACAACCAAATTAAGTCACAACATGAGTATCAACTTCAATCCATTGGTAAAACAGTGAAATCAAATTAGAAATGAGTGGGACCAAAGCCAAATTAAAGCTTAATATGTTAGGAAGCACTCCACCAAATTTCATATTCACAGGATTAGGGATGAGCATTAAATGATACATGTACATTTTGTTACACATAAAACAATCCAAAATTGCTAAACAGCAATCAAAAATCCAAATCAAATGGAAAATAGATCAATTAAATCCACAAAAATTCATGTTGAAAGTTAACATATACATTGTATCTCATGCAAAAAATCAGGGCCATTGGCCTAAAGGAAGCATAGGAAAAATAATTCATGAAGTCAGCATGGCATAGTGTGACACAAATTGTCACACTCAAAAAGAATAAATCATATCTACCAAACCAGAGGACCAAAAATCACAAATGATACACCAAAATCTCCAGAAATGTGTCAAGAATCATCATATGAAATTTCATTAATTTTGGATAAAGCATGAGTATTTGGTGATTAAAATGGCAAAACATATGAATATTGCACACATGTCAAAAATCAATATACCATTCTAAAATTCTACCAGGCACAACTTACACTACTATGCCTAAAAAAAAGTAGATAAAATTTGGAATCTATCAAAAAAATCCCACCTAATTTGGACTAATATTGAATTTTTTATGAATTTTTTAAGTTTTGTAATTATTTAATTAGGGGAATACGAATTAATCAAATTAATTGAATTAATGTTATAATGAATTAATGGTACAGCAAGAGCAGTAACGGTAATTTTCGCATGCCAAGCCAAAACGGTACAGCATCTCATTTATGTGCTGGCGGCGCGTGATTGGAAGGCTTAGGAGGGAAACACGAAATTTGAAGGGAAGGCCATGCAATACGGATCAAACCGCGTTTTTCCAGAATTCTCGCAAGCTTCCTCGTCGTTCATGGAGTTCATCACTCCGGCAGCGGTTTCGAGATTTTTTGCACCAAACGATACAAGCCTTATACCGTTGTGACCGTCTCTCCATGTAGGTTACGATTATGTCCATGGTTAAGTCTAAAGATTAACGTACGAAAAGAACTAATCGAAAGAAGTTTCACACACAAAGGTTCAAATCAAGATATCTAGCTCAATACTTAACGGATTCACACGATTCAAATTGCAGTTTGTTCTATGTCGTGAGATCTATCTAAACCACATGCTGATTTCAAGAATCGAAGAGTTCGAATTTTTACCTTCTTGAAGTGCAGCTCGTGATTCGGTGTTTGTTTCGCTTCGATTGATGAAAACAGATGGAGTATAATGCTCTAGGAAGTGAATGATGATGATCTTTCAGCTCAAGAACGCACGAATCAATCGATCTTGCCAACCGCCATTGAAGAAGAAGCTTTGCACAATTGGAGTTTTGGATGGTTTTTGCTTCAATTTGCTACAAACAGAACTCTACTATCACCTGCAAATGAAGATTCAACCAAGAATTCGCAGAAACACTAGTGAATTATTGAAGAATTGATGAAAAAGTGTATATGGAAATTGGAGAAAAAGTGAGAGAATTTGAGAGTTTTTTTGGATGAATCTGAAAAAAATGATTATCCCCCTGTGATTCTGTTATAATTAAGTTTATATACTTCACACTAATCCAACAATTAAACATGATTAGCACAAAAATTGGTAATTAGCAAAATGAGCTTATATGTGCAATTTGGCATTTTTGCCCTTGGATGGCTAGAAGCAATGAAACAGTAATTTTTCAATTTGAACAAGTCATAATTTTCATTTAGAAGCTATTGGAATTGGTCCCATGCCAAAATTCCATGTACTTTGAGTTTTGGACCATTTTGCCCTTGGTTTTTAATTAGTGCACTTGAAAAATGACCTTTTTATGTGAATGCTTTTGGCAAAATGTGATGATGGATTATGAAAGTACATATCAAATATGATTTGCTCAAAGAAGAACCATCCAATTTGGACATTCCATGTGCAAGTTATGCCACTTTGAATTCGGGCATTTTCTGAAATTGATCTGACCATATCTTGCCAACCATACATGGGAATTGAGTGTTCTTGGACTTTTTGGAAAGGCGAGAACAAGATCTTCAACTTTCATGTTGGACAAAATTTCATTTGAAGCTTTCTTGGACACGTAATATTTGGGAGAAAAACTTTCCATTTTGGGCAGGTGAGAATTACAGGTCATTTCCATTTTTGGAAACTTTTTGTCTGACTTCAAATCCTTCAACCTTGATCTTTGAAATGCCAAATGAGGCTTATATGGACATGAATGAGGTCTTTCTAACCATCTCACACCTTCAAATCCCTGATTAAATGCACAGTTGACCACAGTTGACTTTTGTTGACTTTTCTTGACTGGGCCATGTTCTGATGAATTCCAAGCCTCTTTCACATGGGATCTTGGTTCCAAATGATACCACAAGTTATATGAACTCTTTATGAATGATCATGGTGTCCAAATTCTTCAAGAATGGCCACCATCTATTGCTCAATGCCTGATTTGACTGATTGACTGATGATTGCTTCAGCTGCAAGAAACAAGGTTAGATGACAATATTTTTGTACTTTTGGTTAGTGGACATATGAAAAGCAATGATATACAAATGCAATACATGCTTGGTGATCAAGAACCACACTCACAAGGTAACCCACCCATTAGGAGGGAAGCTAGGGTATGCAATGATCCTTGAGGCCATGATATGATATGATATGGGCCATGAGGGATCTTAGGGCCAAAATTGGGGTCTTACACACATGAAAGCGTTATCGCCATGACGAAGGCTCGTCGGACAATAACATCTCCAAGAGAATCTACTCTAGGCGGGGTCTTCGTATTGTCCCAATGAGGAAGGCTCCTCGTGGGCCAATACTACACAACCACCATCTTAATCCTATGTTTTTTCTCAGACTCGGGTAGAGAGCTTATCTCACAAAGTACGAATAATCAGAGATCCCCACAAATGCCAATGAGAACCAATAAACAAATCACAAATAACAATACAATGAGATATCATCAAAAAAAGATAGAAAAATAAATCAAACAAAGCTAACACTAAACATAAATAAAACTAAGCTAGGCATGACTCTCTCTAGCCTGGAGCTTTAATCCCCAGCAGAGTCGCCAACTGTCGCATCTCGAAAAACACGATCCTTCGTGAGGCGCTCGCACGCTCGCGGAAAAGATGTTTGAACAGAGTCGCCACCGAACTTTATTTATTCCAATAAAGGAAAAGGAAAATATCGATAAAACCCATGAAAAACAACAAAAAGAAAATGGTCGTCGCAACCAAATTCGGGTTCGGGAGTCGGTTACGCAAAGGGAAGGTATTAGCACCCCTCACGTCCGTTGTACTTAACGGGAACCACTTAGTTAGATTTGCGATAGAGTGTTAGATAAAGTTAATTGTTATCTTCTACTTATTGAGAAATAAAAAGAAAGGAAGAAAAGAAAGACTTAGGGTTTTTAATATTAATGTGCCTGACAAGATTTCGCAATCCTGCTCCTACGTATCTTCAGGTGCTATGAAGAACTCAAGGCATACGTAGTTCTACCCAAAGAGAACTACTTGATGGATTGCTTTTAAAGAGAGTGATGCTTGGATCACATTTAAGTGATTAAACCTTTACTTGCTGCTCGCTTTTGGAGGCTGAAGTCTTTGTTTGTTTCGCATCAAAATAGATGTTGCATACTCTTTTCTGAAAATGTTTTCGTGGTCGCGGAAGGGCGGAAAACAAGTTTGATTGGTTTGAGTGTTTTGTTTGGATGACGATTACTCGAATGGCCGAGTAAGGCTACTCGTATCCAAGTACTCGAGAAGAGGAATAGAAGGCTTTATACCATCTCCATTTTCATCCTTAATTGCAAAAGGATTTAAATAAGCTTAATGTATTTTGGACGGACGATAAATACTCGAATGACCGAGTAAGGCTACTCGTATCCAAGTACTCGAGAAGAGGAATAGAAGACTCTAGACCATCTCCATTTTCATCCTTAATTGTAAAAGGATTTAAATAAGCTTAATGTATTTTGGACGGACGACAAATACTCGAATGACCGAGTAAGGCTACTCGTATCCAAGTACTCGAGGAAGGGAATGGAAGGCTCCAGACCACCTCCTTTTTCGTCCCAGTTTGTTACGAAAATGAGTTTAATTTAAGGTTTGATTATGAAAAGAGTTTGGATGTGGCAGGGGCTTAGAAGTTTTTAACAGATGACAATTTCTTGAATGGTCGAGTAAGGCTACTCGTATCTAAGTAATTGAGGAGAGGAATTGAAGGCTCAAGACCATCTCCTTTTTCACCCTTTTTTGAAATGGTGTTTAATTGTAATTAAGTATTTTGGTTTTGATTAGGGAAAAGAAACTCGTTGTTGGATCGAGGTTTAAATATTTGCGTTTGAATCAACACAAATGGAATGATTTGAATATTTTGAAAATGATGGAGAACTGGATAGTGTAAACGGTTCTAATTTTCTGAAAATTGCTCGACGTTGGATCGAGTGTTTATTTTTGTTCTTTTCTAAAAAGGGATGATTTTAATCTTTGAATTTACAATCAACTAATAATAAAGTAAATAAAAGCGGTAAATTTATTACAAATTTTTGGGAATGGGGGTACAGTTTATCGAATGGGGATACAATGTGATAATTAAATGATATAAGTTTTGAAAGACAATTGAAAAAATAAAAGAATCCCGTTGTAAGAAGGCCCAAGAGAAAGCCAAGGGACTCGAAATAAATATCAGAAGTTAAACTAAATTTTTTTTAGCATTGTGTTAAGCAATCGTAAAGTGATTCATGTAGGAATCACCTTATTTGATGTCGGTCAACAAAACTCTATGCACTTTAGCAATTTCTGAAATTAAATTGAATTTTTAACTCCGAAATTGTATCGCATCTGTGAAAAAAAACCGACATGACAAAATATTTTTTCTTTCTTTAACAATTAAAAATAAAATAAATAATTTAATCAATAAATAAATACACAATAAGAGTAAACGATAAAGATCATAATGATGGCAATGGACAATAATAATTAATAATAACATTTAAACAATAACAAATTAAACAAAAATAAATAAATAAAATAATAATAATTAGTAAAAATAATAATTAATTAATTAATAATAATCACAAAATAATAATAATAATATGACAATGATAATAATAAATAAATCAAATAAAAATTAATAATAAAATTTCCACTAAAAATGAATATTCATCATCCATAATAATGATAATAAATAATAATAGTAATATTAAATAATCAACAAAAATAATCTATAATAATAATAACAATAATAATCATTAATAATAAATATGATAGTAAATATAATAATGAGTGATTAATGAAGATAATAATAATAATAATAATAATAATAATAATAATAATAATAATAATAATAATGGCAATGACTAAAAAACAAATAACAAAAATAAATAAATAACGATAATGATAATATAATAATGTTAATATAATGCTAATAATTAATAAAGTAATAATAATGATGATAGTTAGTAAATAATAATAATAATAAAAAGAAGAAATAGTAAGAAATTAAAATAAATAAATAAAAAGAAGAAAAAAATAATAAAAGAGGGTGTGGCGGTGGAATTCTATGGGAAAGAAGAGAAGAAAAAAAAATTTAATTCAAAAAGTCCTCCATTCAACTCTTGACACATGACAACAAATTTAATAAATAAATAAATAAACATAATAACCAACACTTATAAGGAGAGAGAATTCAGAAATCCATTTTAATAGTACTCCCTCCTTCTACATCGTGATTTTCATCATGAAAGCAAAATAACAACAACTTTTTTTTTCACACCAAGCATCAACAACAAATACCGTATTATTTTTTTCACAAATTTACTACAGAGAAAGAGAATCAAACATAATAAATTATAAAAGGAGTGATTACCAATTGGGAATGGATGTTTTGGTGATTTCAATGTCGGCGGGATGAATGGCTCACAATGTTTTTCGGCGATGCATCATGAGTATTGACTGTAGCGAGTCTGAATGTAAATGGCGATGAATGCGGTGGCACAGGGGAGGTGGTCGCACAGAAGTGGCACTCGTCGGAGCTGGTGCGGTTTGTCGCGCGGTTTCCGTCTTGGAGTGGTTTCTATGAAGACATGCTACACGTTTTTGTGTGTTGTTAAAAAAAAAGTCATTGTTCAACTTTTTGTGGTGTAGGTGAAAGATTTGAAGTTGGGTTGTGATAGTGAAGTGGAAGAAGAAGACTTCTTTCTTTAGATTTGTTTGTTTATATTGTTATGTTTTTAATCATTTTTATTTTTTTATACTTTCTCTTTGTTTCTTGAGTGAGAGAGGTGATGAAAAGTTTGGTTTTGTTGTATGGAAGAGAGGAAATAGTTGCTATGGATGGTATGGTAGTGTATAGCTGGTGTGTAGAAGAGTGATGTTTTGTGGTGGGAGGTTTTAATGTGTTATGAGGTTGATGTTATTCTGTAAAAAGAAATAAAGTGTTAAAGGTGAAAAGTAATAGTCCAGAGATGAAGAGATATGTGTGATATAAGGGCGATTTATGTGTTTCTTAGGGGGTGTTTTTTTTCTGCTATGAAGTGATGGTGATGTTCAGTGTGATGATGAAAATGAGATTATGATGGTGAAGATGTTTGAGAACATTGGCGGTTTGCTTATGTACGATTTGAAGAAGACTTTTCTTAAGCAAGTTCTACAGAAAAATAGTGAGAGGAGAGAGCTCATGTGTGTTGTTTCAACATGTATATATATAAAAAGAACTTTACCTTTTTTAAAAATAAATGAGTGGTTTTGTGTGCAACTTTTTCTATTTTGTTCTAGTTAGTCTAGTTCCCTTCCTCACAAGTCATACATTGGTAAATTTATATACTAGAGTTTATAATGAAGGAAATTCCAAAATACTCTTAGCTTATTTTTATTAAATAAAACTAAAAGAAAAAGTTAAATAAAACAAAAATTCTGGTTAAATAGATGAAAAAGAACAAAAGGACTTTTTAGCATTTTGATGATAACAAAAAAAAAAAAAAAAATTTAAACAAATTGAAATGAAGAAAATGAAAACAATTTTAAATAAACAAAATGAAATAAAAGAGAAAATACAGTAAATTCTACTTATCCTTAGTGTTATTTTCATATTG